>NC_056726.1:1831900825-1831903325 GCF_019279795.1 Protopterus annectens
GACTGATACAATGGCATCGGCTGCCTTCCTTTATACCACTGACGACCTGATGTCAGTCCTCAAGCAACAGCAACTGACGCAGAAATACTAAGTCTGGTATTCGGGCCGGCCGAGGGCTACCCTGGCAGGGATAACCCAAATGTGATGACTGCAACAGTGAAACACGAAGAACATCAAAGACTGCCTGGGCCAACTGAGTGTCACCACAGCAATCTTTGGGATTTCTCTCTCAACTTTGAGAAGTTCCTTTTGAGCCAAAGGAAGGGGTAAAAACACACAAACATTCCTGCCCAGGGGAACCAAAATGCGTTTATCCTCCAAGCATGGCTGCAAGGATGTCCGGAACAGAATTTCTCTAGTTGTCTGTTTTGAAAAGCGAACAGATCTACTTGAGGCGTTCTCCACATCTGGACTAGATCCTGCATCACCATTGGCTTGAGCTTCCACTCATCTAGGTCTGCCCAGGGTCTGCTTAGTCCGTCTGCCACACCATTCTATTCTGATGAGATGTAAGGAGTCTGGAGAGTAACAGAAAACTGAGAAACCAGCTTGCAGGCCATCACTGTCAATCAGCATAGAGGAGTAAGACCTCATACCCCCCACCCCCATTTGTTGAGATACCACATCACTGTGGTGCTGTCCGTAAATCACTTGAAGAGGATTCACTGTTAAAGTAAAGTAATGAAAAACCTTCAAGATGTGAATCACTGTCATTGTTTCTTTGGTTATGCACTTCCGTGCACCCTTGGAGAAACCAGGTGGCTTACACTTGCTTCCCTGTCGAAAAAAACTCCCCACGTGAAGTCGGGCAAGTCTGTCTGGACAGACTGCACTGGAATCAGAAGGGAGAACAGAAGTCTGACATTTAACTGTTATCTCCGCCACTAACTCTCATCTGATAAAAGGAAGCACTGGCAAATGCATATCCAGCTAATTAAAGTGCGGTGTCACACAATTTTAAACAAAACACTGAATTTTTCATTTGTGAAGATGAGACAATGGTATCATGAGAATCACAGATGCCATTAGTTAATGAATTTTCAGGAATTCTCTAGTCAGAGCAACATTCCTTTTACAGAATTCCAGAAACACCTTTTGGTAGGGAAGGATGGTAAGCTATTCTTTCACTGGAATTGATAAGGCACCCTAGAAAGATTAGTTTTTGAGAGGGGCTCAGGCAAGACTTTAGGAAGTACAACTTGAGCCCTAGAAGAGAGAGACAGTAAAGCCGAAATCTAACAACTCCAAACACTTGGACAGACTCTGCACAAATTATCAAGTCCAAGTAAGGAAAAATGTGGATGCTCACAGTCTGACAGTGGACCATTACCAGGAAAAGACATTTGGTAAATCCTTGAGGTACAGTAGAAAGCCTAAAGGGCAATGCAGAAAACTGAAAACCTGACCTAGAGACAACAAATCCCAGATACCTCTGGAAATAAGAAATAAAGACAAGATGATAGGCATCCCTTTAAGTCCAGGGTAATCATGAAGCAGTGGTCTGGAATAACGGGATGCACACTCTGCAGGGTGAGAATCTTGAATTTATGACCTGAATGATGGTATTCAGAAATGACAGTTCTAATACAGGTCTCCATGCATTTTCATTTTGAGGAACCAAGAAAATCTGAGAATAAAAACCACCTCATTCCGAAGTAGCTATCGGTTCTATGATCCCAGATCTAGCATATGCTGGAGAATAGTAGGGAATAACAGACTGATCCAGTGGCAGAGGAGGAACTACCCTGAATGGAGGAGGATGTTCTTTCCACTGCCATCGGTAATCCTTGCCCACAAAATTGAGGACCCATTTGTCAGAAACCAATGACAGATGTGTTCTTGTTTAGGGACAACTTGAGAGTTGTTGCACCTAATGGGATTTTTGCATAAGATAGGTGCCTTTTCTCAGCACAGTCGTAAGTTGGGAAGAGGGGGCATCCTTTTTTGGAAAGGGACTGCTATTGCTGAACTTGGTAGAGTAGTCATCCTGCTATTTCCTTTTGTTACATTGGATCTTACTAGGCTGGGCATTTAACAGGCCACCAAAAACTATCCTAATTAAATGAGGAAAACTTGGGGATATGAAACATTTTGACACACCTGTCTTAAATTTTCACCCCAATGTTTAAGGATCTGACTAGCTGCAGTACCAAATACACAATCAGACTCAATGGTCCTATTTAAAATGTAATTTAAGTAATCAAAAAACTGACTGTGCAACTAAGCATACCGCCTTATCAGCACTGACAAGGCTACATTTTTAATAGTGTCAGCCTCTATAAAGATACTCTAAAAAGACATTCTGACACCCAGGAAACAGCATCTTGGACACAGTGGCAGCTCTTGCCATTGGACTGCAGGACTGCAGCCCCCTCCCCCAGCTGTGAACTGACTGTAGTTGCTTGGTTTGCATTACAGAGCGGAGTTCAATTGCATGTTTGTTCAGACGATGGTGGGCAGACAGTGAGCGACTGTGATTGAGCTAGCTGAGGCTGACAGG
>NC_056726.1:1831908325-1832018325 GCF_019279795.1 Protopterus annectens
GGCTCAACTGCCATAAGGGCCTGTAATTCAGAAACCCTTCTCGCAGAGGTAATGGCCAACAAAAAAGCAGTCTTCCAAGATAAATATTTCAACTCTGCCGATGCTGCAGGCTCAAAAGGTTGTAGAGTGAGTTTCTCCAACACAAAATTGAGATCCCAAGCAGGAGTAGGAGCTCTACGTGGGGGTCTTATATTCTTTGCCCCTCTAAGGAATTGCTTAAACAAAGGCTGAGAAAATAATGGAGGGTCACAGTCATAGTGAGCAGAGATTGCTGCAGCATGAACCTTTATAGAGGAGAAGGACAAACCTTTGTCCAATAACTCAGTAAGGTATTGAAGCGCCACACTTAAATTAGGTTTAGAAACATCAAAGTCCTTTGCTGTACTCCAAAATGAAAATCTCCTCCACTTATCTGCGTAAACTTTCCTTGTACTAGGCCTTCTGGCCTCCAAAATAACATTCAAAACTTGTTGTGGTAGCTGAGGCCCTCCAGAGTTTAAACCAGAATATGCCAGGCTGTCAGATGTAGAGAATGAAGTTTGACATTGAGTAAATGACCGTTCTCCTGAGACAGCAGGTGAGGAATCGAAGGCAAAGGCCATGGAGGCTCCTGTACCAGACTTCTCAGTAATGGGTACCAGTGCTGTCGAGGCCAATCTGGAGCTATTAAAATCATGTTTGGCTTGTCCTGTCTGACCTTCAGCAGTACCCTTGGAAGGAGAGGCAGAGGTGGAAAGGCATACACGTGAAGATTGCTCCAATTGAATGAGAGAGCATCCACTTTCCAAGCTGAGGGATGAAACCTTTTTGTGCAAAACTTTGGCAGCTGGTAATTTAGTGGAGAAGCGAACAGATCTATGTCTGGAGTTCCCCATAACACTGTCAACCTCTGGAATACATGAGGATCCAATTTCCACTCGTGGGGATCCATAATTTGTCTGCTCAACACATCTGCTAAGGAGTTCTGTGCTCCTGGCAGAAACCTTGCCTGAAGATTTAGTTGTAAACAGAGCAGTCTCCCACAAAATCATTGCTTGTCTGCATAGAGGATAAGAATGCGTTCCCCCTTGCTTGTTGTTGTAGCTTCCTCATATGCAGTTTGGCATTGGGAAGTACCAGAATACAAGATGCCATGAACCCCAAGGCTTGAAGGACTGTCCTTGCAGTCAGCCTGGACTGATGAGACAACTGGTGGAAGTAAAGAGAAAGATTCTTTTGTTTGTCCGGGGTCAAAAAGGCCATCTGGGATGCTGTATTCAGTCTCACACCCAGAAAGCACATGTTCTGAGAGGGTACTAGACTGGACTTTATTTCGTTCACAGAATACCCCAGGCATCTTAACACTGCCATCACATACTGTAGATGATGAAGAAGTTCGTCCTCTTCTTGGGCCAGTATCAGGCAATCGTCCAAATAAGGATAGATCTGTATTCCTTTTAGCCTGAAGAAAGCTACCACTGGAGCCAGAACCTTCGTGAACACTCTGGGCGCAGTAGATAAGCCAAAGGGCAATGCAGAGAACTGATAATGTGAAGTCCCAGCCCGAAAACGCAGATACTTCCTGCAACTGGGCCTGATAGGAACATGAAGGTAAGCCTCTTTGAGATCCAGAGTCACCATCCAGTGATCTTTGCCCAGCAGAGGTAAAAGCTGTTGTAACGTTAACATTTTGAACTTGGGAATGTCCAGATATGTGTTGAGGATGGATAAATCCAAAATTGGTCTCCACGTGTTTCCTTTCTTTGGTACTAGAAACAGGCGAGAATAAAATCCTAGGCCCACTTCTGGCAGAGGAACCGTTTGTATGGCCCCTATTTGAAGTAGTAAAGAAATTTGCTTGTGAGCCTCTAGTCTTTGCTGAGGAGGAACGTCCGGCATGCCTTTGAAAGGAGGCAAGGTATGGAAATAAAACTTGTAACCCTGGTGTATGATATCCAATACCCATTTGTCTTGGGTAATCAACATCCAATTTTCCTTGAAGAGTGCTAACCTTCCTCCCAAAGGTGCTGCCAGGCAAGAAGGATCTGGCAGCTGAAAAGTAGGTCATTGGGCCTGTTTACGAAAGGACTGGCCCCTGCCCTCACCCGAAGATTGTGCAGGTGAACTCCTGTTCTAGGCCTGAAAGAACTCTGAGCTCTGCCCCTACCACGTCTAGATCTACCCCTAGACTGAGAATCATAAGAAGGATACGTCCACCCCTTAGCAGGCCAATTCCTACTAAACTTCGGAGGCTGAACTTGCAAAAAATCCTTAACAGCCTGCATAGACTTAGCCTTGTCTTCCATTTTCTTCAAGACTGATTCCACAGGTGAACCAAACAACACATCAGACTGCAAAGGAGCATCCAAAATCCTTGTCTTAACATGGTCAGATAAATTCTGATCCTTTAACCAGGCGTGCCTGCGAAGAACTGAGCCAGTGGCAGCCACCCTAGACGAGGCCTGCACAGCATCAAAACCACACTGTAATGAATGCTTACCCACTTGTTCAGAGACATGCACCAAATCTTGCAACTCTTTACACTCAATGCCTTCCGCCAGAGCATCCACCTTAGACTTCAATTGAGAAAGAAGAAAGTTTTGATATTTCAACATATGAAACTGGCAATTCAAAGCCCTCATAGCTAAGGTAGAAGATGTATAGACCTTCTTTCCCCATCTATCCAAAGCTCTGGCTTCCTTATCTAGAGGAACCGGATTTTTTACAACAGAGGCCTTGACACCCTTAGGTCCCTGACTAATAGTTTCTGGGTCCGCCCTAGGACTCTTATAAAGATATTTATGAGCCTCAGGCACCCTGTAATACCTATCCGGTTTAACAGGCGCAGGAGGCAGAGAATCAGGATTAAGTGAAGCCTCTGCAAACACATCTTCCACAACATCCAGAACAGGGGTATAGCCAAGGGCCTATGCTGGGGTAACAGCAAAACTCCTAAGCCTTTTCCTAGAATCAGAGAAGTCCTGACCTTCCCACTTAAAATGTTCCCTCATCGAATGAAGTGTCTCTGAAAAGAAAAATCCTCTGGAGGAGAAGCAGAAAGAGTGGAATCATCTGCATCAGAATCAGAATAAGGAGAATACTCCTGCAAGTCTTCAGCTGAAGACTCTGAAATATCAAGCCTGCTCAAAACTTCCCAACTCTGGCTCCACCCTAGGCCTCTTATCAGGAGGGGCATAGAACCTCTAATCAGAGTAATTAAATCTTCTGCCATTTTAAGCATGTGCTTCTTAGGCACAGACCCTGCTGAACTAGGAGTGACACCAACAGAAGCTGAAACTGGCCTGCCTCTCGGAGAAGCCCTGGAAAGAGAAGGCGAAGGCCTAACCACCCTAGGAAGGGAGGGAGTACAGTAACTTGGGAAGCCCCTTCAGCCTGACCTGCCTCCTGAGAGACCACCTCCTGCAAAATCAAAGTCTCCCCCTGAGACTCCAGAGAAGTCTCCGTCGGAACCACCGGTTCCACTGAAGCCTCTAAAGAACCGGCGTCCGAACGGACGACTCATCTTGCCTGGGTTTAACTGTTTTGTCTTTGCGCTTCTTAGAAGCGGCGCCGGAGAATCCGGCGGCATATTATAATTGCACCGCTTCCCAAAGACCAGCCTAGCACAATCCAACCTTCGCTTAATAGTGCGTTTATTGAACCTAGCACAAAAGCGACACCCAACAACGTTGTGCTCAGGCCCCAAACAAGGAATACACAAAGAATGATAATCCCTATGCGGTATCTGTTTCCCACAAGAAATACAGTTATTCACTTTTTCTGACATCCGGTAAAACACTGAGGCAAGAAAAACCAAAATAATCCCCAACGGGTACTTAGCCAACTTGGATTTGGTCTGAAACTCCGAATTCGAAAAATTTCAGAACGCCGAACGGCACTTGCAACGCTGCTTCTGCATCGGACCATGCGGCAAAAAAGACTGAGGAAATTACTTCGGTCATGCGCTTTTGTACCCTGACGTCCTGATGTCAGTTTTAAGCGCCTTGACCGACGTCAGCCTAATACTTTGGTATTCGGGCCGACCGAGGACAGCGGACTACCCATATGTAAGGACTGTAGCAATGTGAGATGAAGAACATCAGAGGGGTAGGAGGGAGGGAAAACCTGACTGCAGTTGCATATCTATCGGACATCTACATTTATGGTGGGTACAAAACTGTACTATGTCCTTCAAGAATGCAACTGCAGTCCTGACATATGGGTTGAATACTATAGCCAAGCTAGGGGTGGTAGGACTAAGCAAGAGATGGTGTAGCTTAGAAGGCCCTGCAGGACTGCCGAAGCAAAGCCTGCTCGGGATCTGGAGTATAATGGCAGGTTGTAGTGTTTGGTAAATGTATGCACGGAGCTCCATGTAGCAGCCTCTAGAATATCTTTTGTAGCCACTCCTCTTAGAAAAGCTGTGGATGTGGCCATAGCTCTGGTGGAGTGTGGTCTAATATTAGCTGGCACACTTTTTCCATGGAAAGAGTAACAGAATCTGATGCAGTGTCCAATCCATTTTGAGATGGTGACTGCTTTTCCTTGCGCTCCAGCAGCATAGGCTACAAACAGTTGGTCAGACTTCCTGGTGGACTTTGTTCTGTCCAAGTAGTAGCGTAGTTGTCTGTGAATGTCTAAAGTATGCAGCAGCTTTTCCCCTTTATTTTGAGGGTTAGGAAAGAAAGTAGGCAGGTGAATTGCTTGGTTTAGAGACACTCTGGATATCACCTTAGGCATGAATGAAGGATTGGTCCTAAGGGAAACTCTGTCCTGATGAAAGATGAGAAAAGGAGGAACTGCCATGAGGGCCTGTATCTCCAAGACTCTTCTAGCTGAGGTGACTGCCAACAGGAAAACCGTTTTCCAAGAGAGAAATTGCATTTCTGAAGATGCTGCTGGTTCAAAAGGAGGAAGAGTTAATTTTTACAAGACGTAATTGAGGTCCCATGCAGGAATTGGTAGCTTCCTTGGAGGTTTCATATTCTTTATGCCTCTTAGAAACTGTCTTAGCAAGGGATGCGAAAACACAGGTGGATCACAGTTGTAATGTGCTGAGATACCTGAAGCGTGGATTTTGATGGAAGAGTATGAGAGGCCACTGTGAAACATTTCTGCCAAGTATTCTAATATCTGAGGTATGTTCATCAGTGATGCATCCTGGCCCTTGTTGACATTCCAGATGGTGAATCTCTTCCATTTGGCCGAATAGGTTTTTCTGGTGGAAGGTCTGCGTGCCTCCAGCAAAATTTCCTGAACTTTTTCGGAGAGGGAGTCATGGGTCTCAGTCATGGAACTCTCCAAGCTGTCAGCTTTAAGGTTTGCAGGTTCTGATGAACAGTCTTGTAACTGTGTTGAGTCAGGAGCAGAGGCCATTGAGGCAAGGGCCATGGTTTGGTGCGAGTTATGCTGAGTAGCAGTGGATATCAGTGTTGCCTTGGCCAGTCTGGAGCTATCAAGATTCCTCTTGGTTGTTCTGCCTTGATCTTCAGTAACACCTTGGTGAACAAAGGTAGAGGAGGGAATGCATAAATTTAGAGCATTCCAGCTGAAGGAAAGAGCATCCGTTCTCCAAGCTAGAGAATGGTGTATCCTTGTATAGAACCTTTCCAGGTGATGATTGAGATGAGATGCAAAGATGTCTATGTCTGGTCTTCCCCATGCAGATGTTATTTGTGAGAAAATGCGTGGGTGTAGCATTCATTCGTGTGGATCCAAGAAATTTCTGCTCAACCTGTCTGCCAGAACATTGTCCTTGCCCGGAACAAACTGGGATTGCAAGTAGATGTTCAGTTTCAGGGACTTTTCCCAAAGAATCATTGTTAGTCTGCAGAGGGGTAGGAATGAGTGCCCCCTTGTTTGTTTATGTACCACATGACAGTGGTGCTGTCTGTCCTTATTAGCAGATGACATTGCTGAAGAGATTTTCCAAAGGATTCTATTGCATGTATCACTGCCAACATCTCTTTTTGATTTATGTGCTGATGCATCTCCATGGGAGTCCATTGCCCTTGAATGCATCTGCCGTCCATGTGCGCCCCCCATCCATGGTCTGAGGCATCTGTTGTAATAGTTTGACTTGTTGGAGCTTTGTTGAAAAGCATGCCTTCGTTTAAGTGACTTGCTTGAGCCCACCACAAAAATTCCCTTTGCAGGCATGGTATGAGTGGTATTATGTCTTCTAGGTTGTGGCTGTGTTGCGACCACAAGCTTTTTAGGTACCATTGCAGCTTTCTCATGTGTAGTCTTGCCAGAGGGATTAGAAGAATGCAAGATGCCATGAACCCCAGGGCCTGCAGGGTCTTCCTTGTGGTCAGGTGGGTTAATTTTGCTAGGCCTTTGAAGTAAGCTGTTAAATGCTCTTGTTTCTCCTTTGTGAGGAAAGCCATTTGTAGTTGTGTGTCCAGCTTTGCCCCTAGAAAAATAATCTCTTGGGATGGCAGTAATCTTGATTTTTGAATGTTGACTGTGTATCCCAAAGCCTGCAGCAACTGAATGTCATAGTCCAAGTGTTTTATCAAGGTCTGTTTGCTGTCTGCTTGTATTAGGCAGTCGTCCAGGTAAGGGTATATTTGAATCCCCTGGAGTCTGCAATGTGCCACTACTGATGCCAGGCATTTCGTGAATACTCTGGGCACAGTAGATAAGCCAAACGGCAATGCTAAGAATTGATAGTGCTCTGTTCCTGCAAGAAATCTGAGGTATCTTCTGCAACTGTGTCTGATAGGGACATGCAGGTATGCCTCCTTGAGGTCCAGAGTAACCAGCCAAGACCCCTTGCCCAGCATGGGAAGAAGTTGCTGTAATGTCAGCATCTTGAATTTTGGCACCATGAGAAAAGTATTTAGAACGGACAAGTCCAATATAGGCCTCCATTGTTTTTCTTTTCTTGGAACAAGGAACAGTCTTGAATAAAATCCCTGGCCTTGTTCCTGAGGAGGAACCTTCTCTATTGCTTTTAATTGTAACAGCTTTGAGACTTCTATGAGTGCCTCTGCCCTTTGATTTTGTGGCAGGTTTGGCATGCCTTGTCCCGTTGGTAAGGTATGGAAGTGGAACCTGTAACCTCTGTCTATTATATCCAGAATCCAATTGTCCTTTGTTATAATGTGCCAGTTTTTTGAGAATAGAGATAATTTTCCACCTAGAGGTGCTTCTCTTTGAGCCTTGGTAGGCAGAGTGAGAGTTAAGTCATTGTGATTGTCCCTGTGGTGCAGGTGAACTACCTGTGCCACTTCTCTGATTTTGTGGTTGCCATTGGCGTCCCCTGTAGGAGCCTCGGTATTGCCCTCTACCTCGTGCACGCCTGTTCTTTCCCCTTTGAAACTTGTCAGAGTCTGGAAAGGACCAATTCTTTGAAGGCCAATTCCTGCTGAACCTTGGTGGCTGAACCTGGAGGAAATCCTTTACTGTCTGTACTGATTTTGCCTTCTCCTCAATAGATTTCACACATCCTGAGCACTAACACCAAAAAGCTTCTGTTTATCCAGAGATGTGTCTAGGAGCTTTACTTTAACATGATCCGGCAGTGGCTGTTCTTTCAACCAAGCATGTCTACGGATAACAGCCCCTGTCATAGCTGCCCAACATGAAGCCTCCAATGCATCATTAACCACACTGAAGAAAATGATTGCTAACCTGCTGAGTATTACGAACTAAATCCTGCAATGCCTTTCTATCTATAGGCTCAGGAGAGGCTAGCTTTTTCTGAAAATCATCCAGTAAATAATCCTGGTACTGAAAAGTATGAAAAAGGCAGTTAAGTAACCTCATGGCAAGGGTGGAAGAGGTATAAACTTTTTTACCCCATCTCTCCAGGGACCTTGCTTCCCTGTCAGCTGGCAGTGGATTCTTGGCTGAGGAGGTAGCCACTCCTTTGGGGCCCTGTGAAATAGTTTCTAGATCCACAGAGTGGGCCTTAAAGAGATGCTTGTGAGTGTCAGGGACCCGGTAATATCTGTCTGGCTTGACAGGAGCAGGAGGGAGAGAATCAGGGGAAGCACTGGAGTCGGAGAATACATCATCCAGGACATCCAAAACTGGAGGGATAGCTAAAGGTCTGTGCTGGGGTAACTTAAGGAAGGTACGTAGCCTTTTCCTAGAATCAGAAAATTCCTGACCCTGCCACTTAAAATGCTCCCTCATGGAGTGGAGGAATTCACCGAAAGAAAAATCCTCTGGAGGAGAGGCAGAGGGAATAGATTCCTCAGCATCAGAGTCCTCATAGGCCTGGAAGGATTCTTCTTGGGTATCTGAATGCTCTGAATCCCCAGAGACTTCATCTGAAGAGAGGTTGTCTGCCTGCTCAGTTCTAGGCCTTTTTACTGCAGGCGGCTGAGAACCTCTGTCTGGGTGAGGCTGAGACCCCCTGATAAGAGAGATTAGATCTGCAGCTAGAGACATGATCTGTCTATCAGAAGAAGGGGCCTGAGAAGTAGGTTTAGGATGGGCCTTGGCCTGGCTGGCGGCCTTAGCACGTGAAAAGGCCTTGATGGACATGGATACAGGAGGCCTAGCTGCCCCACGTGCAGGGGTAACTTTGTCCACGGGAAAGGTGTCGGGTAGATCCAGAACTTCGGTTTCTGGAGGAAAATCAACAACCGGCACCGGTGTAGTCTCCGAGACCGGGGAACGTGTTAACACGGTGTCGTCGGCCTGGAGCGGTTGAATTACCACTTCCGAAGGGACCGAAGCACTCGCGGAGGGCTTAGGCGTTATATCGGTGGAAGACGCGGGCCGAGGATGTCGGTCCCGGTCCTTTCGTTTTTTGGTAGTTTGTGCTGTCGGTTGTTCCCACGGCATGTTGTAAGCGTAGGATTCGCCAAAAAAGTCTTCGGCAAATTCTGCGCGGCGCCTGAGAGTGCGCTTATTAAAGCAAGCACATGCCGAGACGTCGTGGTCTGGGCCCAGGCAAGGGAGGCAGTAAGAATGGAAGTCCTTATGAGGTATTTGTTTACCACAAGACAAACAATTATTAACTTTCTCAATTTGTTCTGACATTGGCTGAGGCAAGAAAAAATGTTCCCCAACGGGGTACTTAGCTTTTAGATGACTTTGGTAACTGAAAACACAGGAGCTGACCGACCAGCACTTGCGAACTGCTTCTGCTTCGGGCACCGCGCGGCAAGAAAGACTGAAGAAGATGGCGTCGGCTGATGCCTTTGTACTCCAGCCGCTCTGACGTCGGGGAGGAGGCGACACCGGCCGACGCCGGACCCAGACTTTGGAATCTGGCCGACCGAAGGGCTGCCTGAGGCAGGACAACCCATATGTCAGGACTGCAGTTGCATTCTTGAAGGACATCTTATTTTTCTGTGAAACTCAACCTAACATGACATCATGCTGCAGGCGAACAGTGTTAAGTACATCTGGAAATACTGAAGTTTGGCAGGCTTTTTTTCCAGAGACTTGCTCCTGTTTTTTTTTCCTTGGGCTTCAACTGTGACAGGATAAAAACAATGTAAATGCAGTCACATTCAGTTTTATAAACTGATCAATACTGCACAGGGTGATTTACTATTTTACATGGCATTACTTTGATTTTTCTTTACAAAATTGCCTCAACGATGTTTTGTTTCTGTGGAAACAGCTGCTTAAAGTAAATGCATAAATGGGCATATATGTTAGTTGTGCAATGCAAAATTCTCAGCTTTCCAGAATACTGTAGAATGTCCCCGACGGGGTTCTCGCTCTCATACTACCACACACACACAAACACGTGGACATTTAACACAATACTGATATATGCTCAATACAGGACTCCTGTGTGCCATCAAGGTCCATCTCCATGATCAGGCACAATTTAAAAGACATTTCACGGCACAAGCTTGTGAATGTTCTGCTTCCAGTCAGATAATCTAATATAGTCTCCCTATTCTTCAGATACATACTGCCTATGATTTTCACTATAGCATCTCTTTTATAACTCCTAACATCACTACTCCAACTGATGTAATTATTGTACATGGTGGTTTCTGATGACTACATTCTTAAATTATTTTATTGTATACTAACTATTCCTTTGTTTTTGGTGTGCTCTTTTATTGAATACATTTTGCTTTTTTCTACTTTGTGTGTGTTCACATTCTTGGCTGAGACTGACACTGGTCGAATGGGATCTGTACTCTACCCAGTTACCAAATTGTATGTATATATGTATGTAAATATTATGCATACATCAATAAATCTGTTCCTTGCATTATCATTCCACCCACCCTCTATCCAAGCCCCCCCCCCAAATAGTTTAAAAAATAAGTCCCTGTTCCCTCATAAATACCACTACAAATCTATCCTACAGTTTTGTACCATTTCTTCAGATAAAACAAAGCAGTTCACATTTCAAACACAGAAACTGCAACAATGCACCAAATTTCACTTGACTAACAGTTATGGTGTCCACGAAAAAGAAACAAAACTATCTCAAAAATATACAGGATAGGAATTATACTATTTATTTAAAACATAGTTTTAGCTGTAGGTCCAAATTTGTAGTTTATATTGCTCTATTGATTGTTGTTTAGGATTTTATATAGGAATAATGACGAGAGGGTTGTGCAAAATAATGTATGAGCATATGACAGCAGTGGGGTTACAGGATATGAGTAATGGTTTGGCCAAACACGTAGTGCAGAAACACAAGAGGAATAGTTTCCACTTCTCTGTTATATATCAAGTGTTAGATTACAACAAAAGGTTAGATGCAGAAGATAAACTAGACTGGACAGAATATTGTTGGCAAATTAGATTTAATGCTTGTAATTCTCCTGGTATGAATGATAGGGAAAATTTTAAAATGGTTTTAAAGAAGGAAGGGTTAAAACATTAGGTTTTGTAAAGTCATGTAATATGAAAGATGTCATGTGACCTTTTATAGCATATATAATGTATTTGTTGTCTGATGAAGTTCCATATGATTGGGAACAAAAGCGCGTACCAGTTTTTAATCAGTGTTTATTACTGTGCCAGTGTTTATTACAGTTTTATTTTTGAGATTGCTTTGTTTTTTTCGTGGTTTCAGTCAATATGGTCCTAAAATATGGCCTTTTTTGTTTAACAGTTACTGTGTGTTGATTGTGAAAGTATGGTACTATTATATATAGCATTATGTTAATTATGCCATTGTTTTTATATATGTAAAACGGAGCATAGCCTCCGTGAACATATTTATGACGTTCATAAGGAGAAAAGTACCAATGTCTTCTATAAACATATTAAGGAATATGCTGGGCATTCCTTTAAGTTTTCTATCCTAGAGAAAGTTGAGGTTAATGCTCAAGGCAGCCCCTGGTCCCCGATTTTGGAAAAGAGGAAGGTGTTCCTGCAGTTATACTGGAATTCATATAGCTTGACCAGGACTGAACGAACACATTTCTGAGGTGAATATATACTTTGTTATGTACTAAATGATGTTTTACACACTCCTAACTAGGAAATATTAGTTTTTTTAAAATGTTGAAATAATAATTTTAGGAGGGAGAGATGATGTTTTGTATATACCTTTTTGTGTGTTTTTACTGCATGACTTTAGATGGTGCAATATTTATGTGGGTATCTGTTACCTGGGTCAACTGTGTTTTCTCTCTAAATGCGGCATCTCTATCACTTGATTTTTCTGAACTATTTAAGCTGTGTAATTACTAATGGGGTTTGTTTGATTAAGTTTTATATTGTACAAGACAAAAGTGCATAGATGTCTGGATTTCAGCTTCAATGTTACGTGGTTTGCATCTTTATTAAAGGATCAATTTTACCAAGGGTGTTACCGGTTTACTGGGCAGTTTATCATTCTATTTTTGTAAACTGGTTTGTCTTAGTTTGGTAATTTTCTTGGTTTGCTGGTTGTGGGCTGCCATGTCTTCAGAATCTCTGTCATTTTGCCCACCTTTGTGGATAATTCTGGCTCTGACTTGCACCGGACAGTGGATAAATTGACCTCTCTCATCCAACAGTTGACCCAGAGAGTGGATGAGAATGCACCAACATGAGCTTTGGCTATAGAAAAAGGGCAATATCGGAGGTAATAATGTATCATCTATGGCTAATACCTCTACTTTCAATCATAATTTACTACAGTCTCATTTAATGGAGAATGAGCAGAATCCGGTGAGGGGGGCACCCCTGGGTCGGCGACGTGCCAGTTCTGAACCACTTGCTACAGAACAACTTCAGCTTTGTTAACACTATATCACAAAACTCTGATATGAACAGGTGGGTTGACGAAATCCAGTTTGGTTTTTGGCTTGACGAACTTGATTATAAATTACTGAAGCTTTAAAAAAAAAAAAAAAAACGAGAAAACACATACTTCCTTGAAAGTATACAAGTTATGCATGTACCTAAGGGCCTAAAGATGTAGCGGTTTCCTACAGGGATGAAGAAAACTCCTTCCTGCATAGGGAACTTTTAGCACTCTGACAAACAAGGGTGCAAACACATGGAGACTATCATCAAACATAATGCAGGATTAATAGAAAAAACTTATTGCTGAAGTAAGCACACTGGATAATGATATTACCCGCGATTTACGGTATGAAGAGTATAAAATAGACCATGCCCGTATTTTGTTAGTATTAAGCAACAACTATAAAAAAATGAAGGCAACAAATTAAAGCTTGAGAGGGACAGTACTGATTATTTGCATGTCAGCATACTCTGAACCACCAGATTCCCAGGTCTAGGATAGAAGGAATTTTCAAGGCACCAACTATCGTGCTAACTCTTCTTCTAATGCGCAAGGGGCCGATTATGAACTGGATAACTTGAACACTACCACTTTGAATTCTAACAACTTGAACTCTAATAGGTACCGGGCAGGTTGTGTTACTCATCCTTCAGATTTTCTGCGGCTGAGGTACAAAAACCAAAGGAACCAATGGGAGACAGGAGAGCAAGACATGCCTTCCAGGGTGAACCAGAAAACGTCCTTTGTAGCGAACAAGCCTCCATCAAACGGGCCAATGGGGTCATTACCAGACGGGACAGAGGAGGTAAATGTTTTACATACTGTGGCTGCAACTTGCCCTGTTCCCAATATTTTGAACATTGGCTGCACTATCACCACCAACGCTGAAAAGGATTTTACTATTTACATTTTTTCTGATATATTTACTGGTATCGTTAGTGCTGATTTATTTTCCAAGGGAACAACCTTTGTTCCATCGAGAGGAGCTAATATACCAGAGTTCCTTCTGGATCTAAAACTTTATCTGAGATGACTTATTTGTCCCTAATGTTTGATGAAATGCCTTTTATCGTACAATCTTTTACAGTATCTAGCATCTTTAACCTACCCCTACATCCAGTTTTAAGCCCTTTTGAAAAGGTGTGAAAGTTGGATTTTTGTAATATTTTAGATAAGGGATCATATCAAAGAAAAGATAACATGATGCCTGATGAATGGGAGTTAAGTTTATTAAAAGCCAGGACCTAAAGATTATGAAACTGCATAAAGGGGGTGGGGATTGGTTGTTGTCTTTTGGCTTTTCCCGGTTAGGGATCGCCACAGCGGAACTCCGGTCCGCTAATGATTGGCAGTAGATTTTGATGAACGCCGAGGTGCCAGCTCGACGTTCAACCTTCAACGAAGGCACGCCCATTTATGCATGTCTTTCGAACACCCACCCAACCGTGGGGAGGACATGCAGACTCCACACAGAAGGCACTCCCCGCACTCCAGCCGAGAATCGAACTGGAGAACCTCTTGCTGTGAGGCAACAATGCTATTGCTGCACCACCGCGGCTGGAGTGGGGATTGTTGATTATGACTAATGCTGAGTAGAAGTGTGAAATGTTTTTTATTCAAGGGAAAAGCATATGAACAGTCAGAAGGAATCAGTTAAATTTAGTTTATCATAAAAATAAAATTAGATTACAGCGCAAGTATGTTTACTGATGGGAGAGTCACTATTGACAAATTCAATTACTTAAATATCCCTTCCAGCACGGTCCCCAAGATCTTTGGAGTACAGAAGATCCATAAGGATTGGTGTAATCTGCCAATGCATCCTATCGTTGATGGGAGGGGGTGGATAACTATTGCTTGCACCCAATTCCTGGACAATAACCTGAAACATCTGCTTAGGAGTGAGAAACACCTCTGTATAGATTTGTGGCACTTTTTGGCAAAAATGAATGATCAGTAGTACAATGAAAATGACATCTTTACTACAACTGGCATCAAGACTTGTATACTGTTATACCCCAATCAGATAGGTGTCAAGTGGTTTACTGAATATCGGGTTAGGAGGGGTACTGAGAAGGATAAGTTTAATCTTTATGAAGAAAGTACAGTTTTGTACCTACCATAAATGTAGATGTCCGATAGATATGCAACTGCAGTCATAACATATGGGTTGTCCTGCCTCAGGCAGCCCTCGGTCGGCCGGATTCCAAAGTCTGGGTCCGGCGTCGGCTGGTGGCGCCTCTTCTCCAACTTAAGATTGGATGGAGTATAAAGGCATCGGCCGACGCCATCTTCTTCAGTGTTTCTTGCCCCAGATGCCAGGTGCCCTCCTAGGAAGGCTAAATTTGGTGAATGGATAAAGAATTCCAGACATGCACAACCATAATAAACAGATACACCATAGAGATACCCCCAGCTAATAGGAATAGGGGTAGTGGACCCATAAAGAAGGTTGCAGAGGGGTAGGAGGGTGGGAGAATCCGACTGCAGTTGCATATCTATCGGACACCTACATTTATGGTAGGTACAAAACTGTACTATGTCCTTCAAGAATGCAACTGCAGTCATAACATATGGGTTGAATACCATAGCCAAGCTGGGGGTGGTTGGAACTAAGAAAGTGATGGTGTAGCTAAAATGCCCTGCAGGACTGCCGAAGCAAAGCCTGCTCGGGATCTGGAGTATAAAGGCAGGTTGTAGTGCTTGGTAAATGTATGCACGGAGCTCCACGTAGCAGCCTCTAGAATGTCCTTTGTAGACACTCCTCTTAGGAAAGCTGTGGATGTGGCTATAGCTCTGGAGGAGTGTGGCCTAATATTGGCTGGCACACCTTTTCCATGAAAGGAATAGCAGAATCTGATGCAGTGTGCAATCCATTTGGAAACTGTTTGTTTGGAGATTGCTTTTCCTTGTACTCCAGCAGCATAGGCTACAAGCAGTTGGTCAGACTTTCTGGTGGCCTTAGTTCTGTCCAAGTAGTAGCGTAGTTGCCTGTGTATGTCCAAAGTATGCAGCAGTGCTTCCCCCCTGTTTTGAGGATTGGGGAAGAAAGTAGGCAGGTGAATGGCTTGATTTAGAGACACCCCGGAAATTACTTTTGGCATGAATGAAGGAGTGGTTCTTAGAGAGACTCTGCCCTGATGAAAAATGAGAAAAGGAGGTACTGCCATGAGTGCCTGTATCTCCGAGACTCTTCTTGCTGATGTGATTGCCAATAGGAAAACCGTTTTCCATGAGAGAAATTGTATTTCTGAGGTTGCTGCTGGTTCAAAGGGAGGAAGAGTTAGTTTTTCCAAGACGAAGTTGAGGTCCCATGCAGGTACTGGCGGTTTCCTGGGAGGTTTGATATTCTTTATCCCCCTTAGGAACGGTCTTAGCAAAGGATGTGAAAACACAGGTGGATCACAATTGTAGTTTGCTGAGATTGCTGAGGCATGAATCTTTATGGAAGAATATGAGAGACCAGTATGAAACATTTCTGCCAAGTATTCCAATATCTGAGGTATACTCAATACTGTTGCATCCTGACCCCTGTTAGCATTCCAGATGATGAATCTCTTCCACTTGGCTGAATAGGTTTTTCTGGTGGAAGGTCTGCGTGCTTCCAGTAAGATCTCTTGAACTTTTTTGGAAAGAGAGATATCGGAAGGAGTTATGGTAACCTCCAGGCTGTCAGATGCAATGTTTTCAGGTTTTGATGCACCGTCCTGTAATTGTGTTGTTAGAAGCAGAGGCCATAGGGGCAGAGGCCACGGTTTGGTCCAAGTTATGCTCAACAGCAATGGGTACCAGTGCTGCCTTGGCCAGTCTGGAGCTATCAAAATGCCTGTTGGTTGTTCTGCTTTGACCTTCAGTATCACCTTGGTCAGCAGTGGTAGAAGAGGGAATGCATAAATTGTTAGGGACTTCCAGCTGAAGGAGAGAGCATCCGTTTTCCAGGCTAGAGGATGGTGGGTCCTTGTACAGAACTTTTCCAAGTGATGATTCATGTGAGAAGCAAAGAGATCTATGTCCGGTCTTCCCCATGTCCTTGTTATTTGAGAGAAAATGTGAGGATGCAGCATCCATTCGTGTGGATCCAAGAAATTTCTGCTCAGCTTGTCCACCAGTACATTGTCCTTGCCTGGCACAAACTGGGATTGCAGATGTATCTTCAGACTTAGGGATTTTTCCCAGAGAATCATTGTTAGTCTGCAGAGGGGATAAGAATGAGTGCCTCCCTGCTTGTTTATATACCACATAACAGTGGTGTTGTCTGTCCTTGTTGAAGTGATTTTTCGAAAGTCTCGATTGCATGTATCACTGCCAACATCTCTTTTTGGTTTATGTGCAGGTGCCTTTCCCTTGGTGTCCATTGACCTTGAATGCATCTGCCCTCCATGTGCGCCCCCCATCCATGGTCTGAGGCGTCTGTTGTAATCATTTGACCTGCTTGAGGTTTGTTGAAAGACATGCCTTTGTTTAACTGACTTGCTTGAGCCCACCACAAAAATTCTCTTTGCAGACATGGAATGAGTGGGATTACGTCCTCTAGGCTTTGGCTGTGTTGGGACCATAAGCTTTTTAAGTACCATTGCAGCTTTCTCATATGAAGTCTTGCCAAAGGTATCAGAAGAATGCAAGATGCCATGAACCCCAGGGCCTGCAGGATTTTCCTTGCAGTCAGCTGGGAGAGCTTTGCTAGGCCTTTGAAGTACTCTGGTAACTGCTGTTGTTTTTCCTCTGTGAGATAAGCCATCTGTGTTTTTGTGTCCAGTTTGGCTCCTAGGAAAATAATCTGTTGGGATGGCAGAAGTCTTGATTTCTGAATGTTGACTGTGTATCCCAAGGCCTGTAGTAATTGAATGACATAGTCCAAGTTTGCTATCAAGGTTTGCTTGTTGTCTGCTTGTATGAGGCAGTCGTCCAGGTAGGGGTATATTTGAATCCCCTGGAGTCTGCAGTGTGCCACTACTGATGCCAGGCATTTCGTGAACACTCTGGGCGCAGTAGATAAGCCAAACGGCAATGCTGAGAATTGATAATGCTCTGTCCCTGCAAGAAATCTGAGGTATCTTCTGCAGCTTTGTCTGATTGGGACATGCAGGTATGCCTCCTTTAGGTCCAGAGTGACCAGCCAAGACCCCTTGCCCAGCATGGGAAGGAGTTGCTGCAATGTCAGAATTTTGAACTTTGGCACAATGAGATAAATATTTAGAGTAGGCAAGTCCAGAATAGGTCTCCATTTGTTTTCCTTTCTTGGAACAAGAAACAGTCTTGAATAAAATCCCTGGCCTTGTTCCTGTGGAGGGACCTTTTCTATTGCTTTTATATTTAACAGCTTTGAAACTTGAATGAGTGCCTCTGCCCTTTGATGAAGTGGCAGGTTTGGCATGCCTTGTCTTATTGGTAAAGTAGTATGGAAGTGGAATCTGTAACCTTTGTCTATTAAATCCAGAATCCAGTTGTCCTTGGTTAAGATATGCCAGTTTTTTGAGAATAAGGATAATTTTCCACCCAAAGGTGCTTCTCTTTGAGCCTTTGTAGGCGGTGTGAAAGTCAAGTCATTGTGGTTGTCCTTGTGGTGCAGCTGGACTGCCTGCACCACTTCTTTGATTTGGTGGTTGCCATTGGTGGCCCCTGTAGGAGCCTCGGTATTGCCCTCTACCTCGGGCACGCCTGTTTTTTCCCCTTTGAAACTTGTCAGTGTCTGGAAAGGACCAAATCTTTGAAGGCCAATTCCTGCTGAATCTGGGTGGCTGAACCTGGAGGAAATCTTTGACTGTCTGTACTGATTTAGCTTTTTCCTCAATGGACTTCAACACATCTTGTGCATTAGCACCAAAAAGCTTCTGTTTTTCCAGAGGTGCATCAAGTAACTTTACTTTAACATGGTCTGGCAGTGGCTGTTCTTTTAACCAAGCATGTCTACGTATAACAGCCCCAGTCATAGCTGCCCTACATGAAGCCTCCAATGCATCATAACCACACTGAAGAAAATGATTGCTAACCTGCTGAGTGTTATAGGTTCATAGGTTCATACTAGGCTATCTGCCCAAGGGCATTTATAAGCCTAGCCCATAGTTATGTGGCTTTCGCCACCCCTTTAGTTTGAATAAAACTATGCCTATTATTTTGCTGTGCCTCTGTCAAGCAGTGACACTGAAGTAATCCCTGGGGTATATCTGCGATCTCCCATCCATTGGTCAAGATTCCTCTTGAACAAGGCCAGCGAGGTGCTCTGCCTCACATGTACCGGGATTTTGTTCCACAGCATAGGGAGTCTCTGGGTGATGAATTTGTCCCTCCAGCACGTTCTATTAATAACCGTGTCAAGGTTTAAGTCTCCGCCCTTGTGGTTCTGAGAGATCTAGATTTTTTGAGGTGAAGCATATTCATCAAATCTGGGTTTGACATGGCCTTATATGTCAGGCACAGGTCACCTCTGAGCAAGCGGTATGAGACTGAGTAGCTGGAGTTCTTTCAGTCGGGCAGCATAAGACATATTTTGAGACCCTTTACTCTTTTGGTGAGGCACTTTGGGTGCCTGTCCAGCTGCTGCACGTGTCGGGTCAGATACATTTCGAATGCGCCATTGTACTCAATCATAGGTCTAATGAGTGATGAGTACAGGGGACGATGACCTCCCTTGATCTAGATGTGAATCCCTTCATGATCAGGTGGGCAATGTAGAAGGTTTTCCTAACTACTTTAGCAACATGAGTGTCAAACGAAAGGCTACTGTCAACCTGGGTCCCCAGATCCCTGATGACTTCTTCTGTGCTCAGTGGATTGCCACCTATATGGTAGCTAGGGGTAACCTTGTTTTTCCCGAAGGGTATGACTATGCATTTCTTGGCGTTTAACTTTAGGCCATGGCTCTGGCACCAGTTATCCATTTCTGTGAGGCCCTTCTGAAGGATATCGGTGTCAGATGTGTTTTCGACTATGGCGCCCAGTTTGCAGTCATCTGCAAACTTTGTCAGCCATAACCCTCCTGTGTTTGCTTGTACTTCAGAAAAGTAGATGCCGAACAAGAGTGGATCCAGGACTGAGCCCTGTGGGACACCACTTGTGACAGGCTTTGAGTCTGACATGGCTCCAGCAACTCTGACCCTGTGGGTTCTGTCACTTAGCCAGTTTGCAACCCATCTTGTGATGTATGGGTTTACATTCAAGCTGATGAGTTTTTCGATGAGACCTGAGTGGGGTATTGTGTCGAAGGCCTTTGCCAGGTTGAGGTAGGCTGTATGGACTGCCTTTCCCTCATCAATGGCCTTGGTGACTGTCTCGAAAAAGTCAACCAAGTTTAAAAGGCATGATCTGCCTTTGACAAAGCCAAACTGGGTTGGATCCAAAGTCTGCAAGTTCCCTATGTCTTTATTTATGAGTTCCATTATGATCCTCTCCATGGCTTTGCAGATAAGGCTTGTCAAGCTAATGGGACGGTAATTACCAGGGTTGGTGGAGGCACCGCCCTTGTGAAGTGGGACCACAGTCACCGTGCGCCACTCCTTGGGTACGTATCCTGAGGTGAGGCTAAGATTAAACAGCTGTCCTAACTGTGGGTTTAATTCCTCATTGAGTTCGTGGAGCACACAGCCGAGGACACCATCCGGTCCCATGGATGCTGTGTTTTTTTGCCTTGGAGAGGGCAGTTCTCACCTGGGCGTTGGAGATGTTTGGGGGGCTACAATCCTCTGGTATAGATATCTCTCCTTTTGGGGAGTTTGCACTGAACCTGTCAGCCAGTATGTTGGCAATGTGTGTAGGTTCAGTAATCTTCACATCATTTTGAACTAATTCTGAGCATATCTGGGAGTTTCCTCCTAGGTTTCTAACATAGCTAAAGAAGGCCTTATGATTGTCTTTTGAGTCCTTGGCGATTTTTCTCTCAAAATTTGCCTTGGATGATTTTATGAGAGCTCTTAGTTTTTTACTTATAATGATCAAAGGTGTCTTTCTTTTCAAGGATTTTGCTCTATCTTGTAGTAGCTTCCTCCTTTTGTTGTAGAGCTTGTTTATGGCTGGGGTCCACCAGACTGGACGCTTGCCTTTGGTACAAAGAGGCTTAGTTTTGTTTGGGATTGCCTGATCCATGCAGTCCTGTAGGTGCTGGTAGAAGGCATTTCTAAGTGATTCAGCGGTTTGAGTAATGTTTACCACTGGCTCAGGGGCCTTAAAGGAGACCACGCTAGTTTTTAGAAGTGTGAAGTCGGCTTTTGAGAAGTTTTTCACTGTGGTCTTTTTTATTTCAGGTGGGGGCGGGATGAGGACCTCCCGCGAGATTAGTTTATGATCAATGCCTTTCTATCAATAGGCTCAGGAGAGGCCAGCTTTTTCTGTAAATCATCCAGTAAAAAATCCTGGTACTGAAACATATGAAAAAGGCAGTTAAGTGACCTCATGGCCAGGGTGGTAGAGGTATAAACTTTTTTACCCCATCTCTCCAGGGACCTAGCTTCCCTATCCGCTGGCAGTGGATTCTTGGCTGTGGAAGTAGCCACTCCCTTGGGGCCCTGTGAAATAGTTTCAAGATCCACAGAATGGGCCTTAAAAAGATGTTTGTGGGTATCAGGGACCCTATAATATCTGTCTGGCTTGACAGGAGCAGGAGGGAGAGAATCAGGGTTAGCACTGGAGTCGGAGAAAACATCATCCAGGACATCCATAACTGGAGGGATAGCTAAAGGTCTGTGCTGGGGTAGCTTGAGGAAGGTACGTAGCCTTTTCCTGGAATCAGAGAATTCCTGACCCTGCCATTTAAAATGCTCCCTCATAGAGTGTAGAACTTCACTGAACGTAAAATCCTCTGGAGGAGAGGCAGAGGGAATTGATTCCTCAGCATCAGAGTCCTCATAAGCCTGGAAGGATTCTTCTTGGGTATCTGAAGGCTCAGAATCCCCAGAGGCTTCATCTGAAGAGAGGTTGTCGGCCTGCTCAGTTCTGGGCCTTTTCTCTGCAGGCGGCTGAGAACCTCTATCTGGATGAGGCTGAGACCCCCTGATAAGAGAAATAAGATCTGCAGCAAGAGACATGATCTGTTTATCAGAAGAAGGGGCCTGGGCAGTAGGTTTAGGATGGGCCTTGGCCTGGCTGGCGGCCTTAGCACGTGCAAAGGCCTTGATGGACATGGATACAGGAGGCCTAGCTGCCCCACGTGCAGGAGTAACCTTGTCCACAGGAATGGTGTCGGGTAGATCCAGAACTTCGGTTTCTGGAGGAAAGTCAACAACCGGCACCGGTGTAGACTCAGAGAACGAAGGACGAGTTAACGCTGTGTCGTCGGCCTGGAGCGGTTGAATTACAGCTTCCGAAGGGACCGAAGCACTCCTAGAGGGTTTAGGAGGAGTATCGGTGGAGGACGCGGGCCGAGGATGTCGGTCCCGGTCATTTCGTTTTTTGGAAGATTGAGTAGTCGGTTGTTCCGACGGCATGATATAAGCGAAAGATTCACCGAAAAAGTCTTCGGCAAATTCTGCCCAGCGCCTGAGAGTGCGCTTATTAAAGCAAGCACAGGCAGCACAGGCCGAGACGTCGTGGTCTGGGCCCAGGCAAGGTAGGCAATAAGAATGGAAGTCCTTATGAGGTATTTGTTTACCACAAGGCAAACAATTATTAACTTTCTCAATTTGTTCTGACATCAGCTGAGGCAAGAAAAAATAGCTTTTAGATGACTTCGGTACTGAAAACACAGGAGCTGACCGACCGGCACTTGCGAACTGCTTCTGCTTCAGGCACCGCGCGGCAAGAAAGACTGAAGATGGCGTCGGCCGATGCCTTTATACTCCAGTCGTTCTGACGGAGAAGAGGCAACACCAGCCAACGTCGGACCCAGACTTTGGAATCCGGCCGACCGAGGGCTGCCTGAGGCAGGACAACCCATATGTTATGACTGCAGTTGCATTCTTGAAGGACATCTACTGGACCCCATACTCCTCAACAATTTTATATTTTTGGGGGGAAAACATTACTTATAAAAGGAGGGTGTGGCCGTGGAGTCCCCCTGTGGCTCCCTCTTTGCTAATATTGTAACGTTGCAGTGAGAATTCCTGTACATTCGTAAGTCAATTTAATGAATCTTTTAGAATGCATTTACATTATCTTGATGACATTCATTTTATGGAAGGGAGGAAAAGATGAACTAAGAGAATTCCTTGACTACATTAACACAAGCACCAAGTTTTTGGTCTTCATGCATACTATTCATGAAGACAATGTTCTATATTTAGATAAGCTATTTGAAAAGGATAAGGTGATCAATAAATATACATCGCATATTTACAGGGTGCTCACTTATTTCAATACCCTGTTTCATTTCACTAGTGCCCACCCTTTTTCTCAGGAGACGGAAGTAATAAACGGACAACTGATGCATGTGGTACGTATGGTTACTTTGGACCATGATTTTGAGAATGAACGGGATAACCCTTAGGGGTATGTTTCTGAAAAGGGGTTACCCATCCTTTATGGTGGACAAGCTGGTTTTGGAGGCGAGTCATAACAGGAAAAGTTGGCAGTTCACTCCGCTTAAGTCATTAGGAGAATGGAGATATTAGAGAGTCCTCCAATAATAGAATAGTATTAGAGCCGAAATCACTTCAGTATTCTAATTCCTTTATTACTGTTTTTAATTTGGAGAGTGGCACTATTAGATAGATTTTAAATACAAACTGGAATACCTACAGGGATTGTAACACTATTTCTGAAAAAGTGAGGGAAGACCCACTATCGTGTATAATAAGGGCATGAATTTTAAGACTATATTTGAGAACAAGAGTGAACAATAGAACGGTCGGTGTAGAATTAAAAATATGGCAGATGCAATTATTGTAAACTTATTTTTGAAGGGAATCATTTTAATGTACAAGAAACAACCTTTGTGTTACACGGCAAATTTGACTGTGAAAGTATGGGACTGGTATATACAGCATTATGTCAATTATGCCATTGTTTTTACACAGGTAAAACAGAGCGTAGGCTCCGTGATCATATTTACAAACATATTTATAACATTTGTAAAGAGAAAAGTACCAACATCTTATATAAACATATTAAGGAATATGCTGGGCATTCCTCTTAAGTTTTCTATCCTAGAGAAAGTTTAGGTTAATGCTTGAGGCGGCCCCTGGTCCCTGATTTTGGAAGAGAGAGAGTTATACTGGAATTCATATAGCTGGCTGAGGCTGAACAAACATTTCTACTGGTCCTTTACTTAAAGTGAAATCACTGATGAGATGAATATCTACTTCTTGTACTAAATGATTTTTTATACACCCCAACTAGGAAATTTTTTTTTTTTTTTAATTCTGAAATACTTTTAGGAGGTAGAGAGATTTTCTGTATATACCTTTTTTGTGTGTTTTTACTGTATGATTTTAGATGGAGGTCATACCTCTCAACTGTAAAGATTTTCACAGAATGTAAAGATTTTTGCCTCATTATTTTTGGTCCATTTTTATAAAATTGTGGTTTTCTGGCAAATTATGGGCAAATCATTAAAGATTAAAATTAGACAATGATGAGATATTTGAGTTTCAGACTTCATACCCTTCAGAAAATTCATACTAACGCAAAACCTATCATTCTATCAACTTTCTAAGTTTCTAAGAGCAATATTTATAAATTGCCCCTATTTCTGGGCCTTTGTCCAACTTTTATTCATGGCTTTATCCAGATTTCTTGCTCGAACAGGTTGAGAGGTACGATGGTGCTATATTTATGTGGACGTCAGTTACCTGGGTCAGCTGTGGTTTTATCTCTCTAAATGCGGCAAATCTATCCATGTGTTTTTCTGAACTGTTTAAGCAGTGTAATTACTAATGAGGTTTTTCTGATGAAGTTTTATATTGTATAAAGATTAAAGTGCTTGTGTGTCTTGGTTTTCAAATTGAATTTTATGTGGTTTGCATCTGTATTAAAGGATTAATTTTACGAGTGTCTTAATGGAGTCTTTGGCAGTTTATCATTCTGTTTTTGTAAACTGGTGTGTCAGTTTGGTGATTTTTCTAAGCATTAACACATATGAAAATCCCCAATAAAAACACAATAAATGGCTAATTTCAGTACATGTATAAAACAGTGTAAGTTACCCTTACGTAATGAATTCAATTTAAACTTGAAAAAAAATTCCTGTCAGAAAACATTTTGCCAAAACTAACAAATTTCAATGCAAAACTCATTTAAAATATTAAATAATTCACCTCTTTATACAAAGATATGAAGAAAGAACTGTGAAAACAGCAAGTTTTCCTGTCAAAATGTTCCAAATAATGCCTAAAAAAATCAACGGAAACGGCAGCAGTGATTTACTCGAGATTAAGACAGCACGAGGCAATGACAGAATTTGACAAAAATGGCCCCAGTACAATCAAACATTTACAAAACTCCATAAATACTTAGAAAGGGTTATAAACCCATGAAACAGACAAACAGTATTCACCTTAACCCACACAGAATAATCCTACACTTTTAAACACAAAAAAGTAGTGCAAAGATGCACTTTTTAAAAGATAGGAGAAGGCCTAAAATAACCCAAAGGGCTTCTTATCCAAGCTTCACAGATAAGATATGGCTGAGAAAGATAGTCTGCTCAGAAATCTCTCTCTTCCAATGCCACTAGAAAAAAAAACTGAGGGCTGTTGTCTGTGGCTGTGAAGGGCTATAATCCTCTAGTAGAGGACTGGTCCTTCACACCTACAGACATGCAGGTGGAGGAGTCTTAAGTTCTGAGAGACTGCCAGAGAGGGTAGTAGGTTATTACTACCCAAATGCCAGTAGGGCAGTGCGTTTGTTGAACATACTTTACCATGGGGTATGAGGCAGTCCATCCTTAGTAAAGGCAAGGACAGAGACCCAAGCTAACTAGCCTAGAGATCTTTCTCATGAGTAACTTGCTCATTATCATTGTGCCCCCCAAAAAAGACCTAGACCTGGATATCACATCAAGCTTAGTGGTTTGAAATTAGTGGTTTGAAAGGTACTCAGTGAAGATCTGTTGGCTACTATAAAACTATAAACAAAGAAAACCAGTAAAAACCAACCAGAGAAATAAATGCACCACCAGTCGTTGCTATAACCAAAGCAGTAACAGTAATGAGAAATGAAAAACACTGGTAAAGCAACCCAAGGCAAAATAAAAACAAAGAGTTTTACTGTGAGCGCTTTCATGGCTAACACTGCCACTTCATCAGACAATAAAAATCAAACCACTGACACATTATTTAAACAGACAATAGCCAATGAAATCACACTTCCAATTAAACTATTCATTCAAAAGACAGATTGCTATTTTTAAAGATAAAACACACATATAAATATTATATACATAAATATGCATGTATACCAACATTCAAGAAAAAACAATAATAAAAGGAGTGTCGATCTATACATAATTTATCTACACACACTATTTTTTTAAAAACGGCTTAATACAGACTATCATTTAAACCACAGCCTTTATTGGCACTCATCCTTATTATCCATTTTACTTCTGATGTTTCCACTCTATTTGAAATGTCTCCCCCACGAGGACCTTGATAAATTATCTCAAGAACCATAAATTTGAATGTATGTTCTGTATTGTGTGTACGAACACGTCTAGCTAGAGCACTCGTGCAGATGGAATTATTAATACTATAAATGTGTTCTCTTATTCTATCCGTAAGGCGGCGATCAGTTTTGCCAATATAAAAACTCTGACAATTTTGACAAACAGCTAGATAAACTATATGCTGGGTGTCACAGTTCTCATAAATTTTAAATTTCATAGATTTACCGGTCTCAGGGTGCACAAATTCACTAGATCCATCAATGAACCTACACCAATTACATTTACGGCAGGGGTAGGTGCCAAAAGAAACACTCAACCTACGATCACTCATATCCTCCTTGGGAAAGCAAAACATTTGCTTCAAATGTTTCTTATTCTTATACACAAATTTGGGTTTCCTACCAACAATATGGTATATTAGAATGGAACATGTCTTCCTATAATTTATCCAGTAATGAGATTTCAGTGTTAAAGGTATGAGCTTTATTCCAACACAGCTGACTGATATTACTGATTGTATAGTTGATTTGAAGGTCTTTACACGTAATGTTATGTTAAAAATGCAATTTAAATCTAATATAACTGATACTTAGGATGTGTTTTTTAGGAAACCTAGTCTCTATGTGCCTAACAACAACGCTGCTATGGAGGTTTTTGAGAAGAAATGTGAGTATGATATCCGTTCTTTATTTTTGAATAGACATCTTGAAAAGGTTACATTTAATTAAGTACTGGTGAGCAATCAGCCTTAAAAAGTTTATCTTGTAATGCTGCTATTACTATCAGACCTGCCGATAAAGGGGGTCCTGTCGTAATAATGGACAGGACTTTTTATAACACTCAGATGTACACATCGCTTAATGATACTAGCACCTATCTTCTGACTGATACAGGATACAGCTTGTGTCAATGCTATAATTCAGAGAGTTAAGAAATGTGTTACATGACTGTCTACTAGGGCGTAACATCACTTTGGAACAGTTTAATTACTTTACATGCGAGAGACCTACTGTTCCGTCTTTACAGGGACTACTTAAAATTCATAAAAATGCCTATAGCCCACCGTTCAGACCAATTGTATCAGGTAGAGGATGGTGTACTGAAAACATTTCCATCTTTGTTGAGAAACATTTGAGACCTACACTTAATACTAACAAACATGTATTGAATGATATGAAAAACTTCCTGAATGATCTTTTTATGTTTGTGGAACAGAGGAACTGTGACCCTTACATCTTAGTAACACTAGACGTTCAATCTTTATTTACCTGCATACCCAATGACATTGGCATTGATGTATTAAAGGATTATCTCTGAAACCATAGTAATTATACTGGGAACTTCATTGAACTCCTGTGTTTATTTATGGAAGTCATTCTTGAAAATAACATCTTTGCCTATAATGGTTCTTTGTATTTGCAACAGACCGGCATAGCTATGGACACGTCAAGTGCGAATAGCTACGCAAACATAGTTATGGCTCATTGGGAGGATATTCATGTCCTTAAGAAGTTTAAAGAGGTGGTCTTCTATCGCAGATTTGTAGACTATCTCTTCCTGTTATGGGAAGGTGATGAGGCCTCACTTTTGAATTTTTATGAACATATGAATTCTACCACTTCTTTCTTAAAATTTCCACTTGGTCATTCTATGAATGAAATTAATTTTTTGGATGTTACCATTTTTTAGAACACACATTCTTTTCCAACTAAAACTTATAGGAAGAACTGTTCTAGAAATAATTATCTTCACAGGAACAGTATGCATCCCCCTCATATTCATCATAACATTAAATGCCAGGGCCTTCGTACTGCTAGACTTAATGTTAACACGGATTTTGAAAAAGAGACTAGTCTTCTGTCAACTAGATTTCAAAAAAAGGGGATATGGTAAGAAAGAGCTGAATTTAGCTTTGCTTAATGCATCACATATGCGTATGGACAAAGGCAAACACTATTTCTCAAAGGGCCCCTGGTATACACAGAAATCCAATAGTGTAATGCAGGACAACTATTTAAGAGTGCCGGTAACTTACTCTAGCAATATTAAACAGATTGAAGCAGTTTTTAGGAATAACTGGCAGATTTTGACTACAGATCAGGAAATTATATCCAATGTTGGTAGAAAACCCAAATGTGTGTACAAGAATAAGAAAATTTTGAAGCGAATGCTATGCTACCCCAAGGAGAATATGAGCACTCGTAGGTTGCTTCTTTTGGCACCTATCCCTGCCGTAAGTGCAATTGGTTTAGGTTCATTGATCATTCCAGTGAATTTGTGCACCCTGAGTCCGGCAGATCTATGAAATTTAAAATTTATGCGAATTGTGACACCCAGCATATAGTTTATCTAGCTGTTTGTCAAAGTTTGTATATTGGCAAAACTGATCGCCGCCTTGCGGACAGGATAAGAGAACACATTTATAGTATTAATAATTCCATCTGCACAAATGCTCTAACTAGACATGTTACTTACACACAATACAGAACATTCAAGTTTATGGTTCTTGAGATAATTTATGAAGGTCCTCATGGGGGAGACATTTCAAATAGAGTGCAAACATCAGAAGTAAAGTGGATAACGATGAGAGCCAATAAAGGCTGTGGTTTAAATTATAAAAGTCTGTATTAAGCCGTTCTTTAAAAATAGAGTGTGTAGATAAATTATGTATAGATGGACACTCCTTTTATTATTGTTTTTTTTTTAATGTTGATATACACGCATATGTATATAATACTTATTTATATGTGTGTTTCATCTTTAAAAATAGCAATCTATCTTTTGAATGAATAGTTTATTTGGAAGTGTGATTTCATTGGCTATTGTCTGTTTCAATAATGTGTCAGTGGTTTGATTTTTGTCTGATGAAGCGGCAGTGCTAGCAGTGAAAGCACTCACAATAAAACTTGTTTTTAATTTTGCCTTGGTTCATAGGTAGGTACTAGGCTATCTGCTCGAAGGCATTTATAAGCCTAGCCGGAATGGGTTGGCTTTCGCTGCTCCCTTAGATTAGTTTCCTGTGCCTCTGTCCAGCAGAGGCCATTGAACTGATCCCTGGGGTAAACTTTCCGTTTCCCATCCACTCGTCAAGGTTTCTCCTGAGGAGGGTTAGCGAGGAGCTCTGCCTAATATAGATTGGAATCTTGTTCCAGAGCATGGGAGGTCTCCGAGACCGGAATCTATCCCTCCAGCACGTCCTATTTATTGTTGTGGTGAGGTTTAGATCCCTGGAGCGTGTGGCTCGAGGGGATATGGTTTTCTTTAGGTGGAGCATTTCCATCAATTCTGGGTTGGACATGGCCTTGTATGTCCGGCAGAGATCACCTCTGAGTAGGCGGTATGCAGCAGAGTACAGCTGGAGTTTCTTCAGTCGAACTGCATAGGTCACCTGCTTGAGGCCAGTGATCCTCTTGGTGAAGAACTTGTGGTCTTTCCAGTTGCTGCAGGTGTCTTGCAAAGTACATCCCAAATGGGGCATTGTACTCTATGATGGGTCTGATGAGTGATGCGTAGAGGGGTCCAATGACCTCTTTCGATCTGGATGCAAACCCTTTTGTGATTAGGTGGGCCACATAGAAGGATTTTCCAACCACTTTGGCAATGTGATTATCAAAGGAGAGGTTACTATCTACTTAGGTCCCCAGATCCCTTATTACGTCTTCTGTATTTAGGGGGCTACCACCTATGTGGTATTTTGTGGGTACTTTGTTTTTTCCAAAGGGGATGACTATGCACTTTTTGGCATTTAGCTTGAGACCATGGTTTTGACACCAGGTATCGGTCTCAGTGAGACCCTTTTGAAGGATGTCTGTGTCAGCCGGAGAGTCAATTATAGCCCCTAGTTTGCAGTAGTCTGCGAACTTGGTGAGCCATAGTCCTCCCGTGCTTGCCTGTACCTCAGAAGTATATGCCGAACAGGAGGGGTCCTAGGACTGAGCCCCAAGGAACTCCACTTGTAACCAGTTTAGAGTCAGACCTATCTCCTGCAACTCTTACCATGTGGGTTCTGTCCGTGAGCCAGTTGGCAACCCATCTCGTGATGTAGGGGTTTATGTTCAGTGGGGAATGGTGCGGAAAGTCTTTGCGAAGTCTAGGTAGGTTGTATGGACCAATGTTCCCTTGTCTATAGCCTTGATAACTGTCTCAAAGAAGTCCACCAGGTTTAGGAGGCAGGATCTGCCCTCAACAAAGCCGAACTGGGTTGGGTCCAGTGTTTGGAAGTTTCCAATGTCTCTGTTAATGAGATCCATGATGATGCACTCCATAGCTTTGCAGACCAAGCTAGTCAGGCTTATAGGGCGATAGTTCCTAGGGTCCGTTGTGGCTCCACCTTTGTGGAGAAGAATAACCGTTGCTGTGCGCCACTCTGTGGGTTGCTCTACCAGTGTTTTTCATTTTTCATTACTATAAAACTATCATCTCAAACTGTGGTGTGGAAAAGAACCTGTCCGATATCAAATATTCTAGCAGAATTCAGCAAGCAGAGAAGCGGAAATTGTACATGCTGCAGTAATATAATCTGTCAGATAATTAGCCAAGGTTACTTTAGATATTTTACAACAGAGTTTCTACGTGATTTATTGCAGATTTAAAACAAAAGTGTGCTGCTTTTGTTTTGCATGCTTTGCAATACTAGTATTACTTACTGTAGTTGCCAATGTTTTGAGCTTTTTCTTTTATGTATTTACTTCCTAGTTAATACAGTCAAGACAGTTTTGTTGACATTCAGAAACTTTTCTGTGAACCTCAACCTAACATGACATTATGTTGCAAGCGAACAGTGTTAAGAGTACAGCTGGAAATTCTGAAGTTTGTCAGGCTTTTTTCCAAGACTTGCTCCTACTGTTCATTGGCTTCAACTGTGACTGGATAAAAAACAATATAAATGCAGTCACATTCAGTTTTAATAGTGAGCAATATTGCACAGGGTGTTTTACTATTTTACATGGCACTACTTTTCAAGGAGTTATTGTTAAGTTTGTGCAATGTTAATAGTATTTGTCTGTTGTGCTACTGTTAGCCTCATGCTTGCTACAGTTCATTTTTCTTTACAAAATGGCCTGAACAATGTGTTTTGCTTCTGTGGAAACAGTTACCCATTTATGCATTTACTTCAAGCATCTACGTTAGTTGTGCAATGCAAACGTTTTAGCTTTCCAGAACACTGTAGAAGGACCCTGACAGGGTTCTCTATCTCACACACACACATGGAACTTTAACATAATACTGCTACATACTCAATATAGGACTTCTATGTGCACTTCACAGTCCATCTCCATGATCTGGCACAACTTAAAAGAACATTTCATAGCACAAGCTGCTTGTGAATGTTCTGCTTCCAGTCAGATAGTTTAGTCTCCATATTAGACACATGCTGCCTTTGATTTTCACTACGGCATCATTTGTCTAACTCCTAACATGTCACTACTCCAACTGATGTAATTATTGTACATGGTGGATTCTGATGACTACATTCTTAAATTATTTCTTTATTGTATATTAACTACTCTTTAGTTTTTGGTGTGCTCTTTTATTGCATAAATTATTTTTATTTTTTTCCACTTTGTGCGTTCACATTCTGGGCTGAGACCAACACTGTTCTGAAGGATCTGTGCTCTACCCAGTTAGCAAATTGTATGCATATGTAAGTAAATATTACGCATACATCAATAAATCTACTCCTACCACTATCATTCCACCCACTCTCTATCCGTGACCCCCAAACTAGTTTCAAGAATAAGCCTCAGTTCCTTCGTAAACGGCACTACATCTCTCCTACAGTTTTGTACCATTTCCTCAGATAAAACAGTTCACATTCCAAACATGGAAGCTGAAACAATGCACCAAATTTCACTCTTTTGACCAACAGTTATGTGTGTGTGTGTGTGTGTGTGTGTGTGTGTGTGTGTGTGTGTTTGAGAGAGTGTCTGTGCGAGACAGCTTCTGTGACGATTGTTACAGTGCTCATTCTTAATTTCATACTCCTTGCCAACTTTCAAACAGATCCATACCACTCACCACCTTCCTACTCTACATAAAAAAAAAAATTACCCATAGACATACTGTCAGTCACCGTCACCGATGTGAACCAACAGTGATAACACAAAAGTAATGCAGTCAGAAGTTAAAACAACATACGTATTTACTTAGTTATTAGAACCAAAACATTGCATTATATCCTATTAGAACCCATACTATTTGTGATTTCCCAAACGACTTTCACTATGGTATGGAGCATACCTTTCACCTGTCCAGATTTTTGCAGAATGCCCAGATTTTTATCTCATACTTTTGGTCAGTTTCTCATAAAATTTGTGATTTTCTGGCAAATCATTGAGGACTGAAGTCACTAAATGATAAACATGGATAAACATTTGAGCTTCAAATTTCATATCCTTACAAAAATACATACAAATGCAAAACATGCTGTTCTATCAACTACCTAAGGTTATATGAATAATATTTAAAATCCATCCCTATTTTTGGGCCTTTGTCCCCTATTACTGTTGGCTGTGTTCATATTTTTTTGACCTGAAAGGTTGAGAGGTATGGTATGGAGTAGGCTACACAGTCTCACCAACATCAGTACTGCTGTCACGTGAACTTCCTGTTGAACTCAAATAAGGGTCATCCTTGTAATGATGTAAAATTATAATATCAGAAGTAAAAACAATAACTTGGACATCACTGCTATCATGGGAGTGGGGAGTACACCCCAGCCTCAGAGTACAGTTGTGTAATATGAGCTTACCTTAACAACAGATGTTTGAATGATCACTGTTGCTGTAACCTTAGCTATATGGTTTATACCCTGTCAAGAATATAACATGCCAACTTCCAAAGTTTCAGGGCAATATCCACACTGCCAAAATTTCAAGCAGCTTGAACTGACCGGACTAAAAGGTAAGTTTGGGCACAAAGCCCGAGAAACTTCATGCCAATAGAGACAGGGAGGCTTAGCCCTTAAAAGACAATGCTGGGAACAACAAAAAATGTGTGTCCACAGCCTGACATAAATAACACACACAAAAAATAGGTGGACTGAGGGTGGGAGCATCTACTGTAGCAGTGATCATTCTAACATCTACTGTTACGGCAAGTTCAACTTATACAACTGTACTATGTTCTTCAAATTGATAACCGTTGCAGTAGCCTAAGCTATATGGGTAGATTTACTTAGCTAACTATATTTGGGAGGTGGAAGGAGAAGAGTCCAGCTGCAACTGGAGAATGGTTCCAGCAAAGCTTGATCTACACCTACTAAAGGAATCAAGCTTATTGTGCTTTGTAAAAGTATGTATAGAGGACCAAGTAGCAGCTTCCAGAATACTTCTAGAATCTAACCCTTTCGAAACATCCATAAATAAAGCCAAGGTCCTGGTAGAGTGGGCTTTGACCCTGCATCAAATGGATTTCTTATAGCGATTATAATAAAAAGTAGCAGCCTTAGACAACCATTTGGAAATTGTCTGTTTTGACACAGGTTCTCCCTTCTTCTTACATTCACAAGAAATAAACAACTGATCCAAAGACTTGAAAGATTTAGTTCAGTCAACATAGTACCAGACTTGTCTATTGACATCCAAAGTACAGAGTTTCCTTTCTCCCTCATTTTTAAGTTCAGGAAAGAAAATGAGATGATGGATAGTTTGGCTTAAAAGTAAACTTGGACACCACGTTAGGCATAAAAAAGGATTAGGTCTCAAAGAAACCCTGTCTCTGTTGAAAATAAAATGGGGTTGACATACCATATGAGTATGCAACTAGGATACCTTTCTTGCAGAGCTTAAAGCAATCAGTAAAACTGTTTTCCATTATAAGAACCTCAAGTCAACCAGATTAGATGGTTCAAATGGAGCAAGTTTTAGCTTCTCTAACACAAAATTAATATCCCAAGGACAGTCCACCGGTTTTCTAGGAGGACTCTTATGCAAAGCCCTTTCAAGAACATTTTGACATGATACTGCATTAAAAGAGGAGGATCCATTGGCAGACATGCTGAAATAGCTGATAAATGAACCTTGACACAGGAATAAGAAAGGCCATAAGACAGTTTCACAGACAAATATTGTACAAACAGAAAACTAGCTCTAAATGGATGCTGGTTATACTGTTGGTGCCAACTAGAAAGCCTTTCACATTTGTTATTATATAATTTTCTAGTACCAGGCTTTCTTGCCTCCATTACACCTTCTGCATATCCTCAGAAAACAAGCACCTAAAAGGAATTAAGACTCTAATCATCTGGGCAGTGAAGTAAAGATGATTGATGTTGGGGTGTATCAAATACCCCCTGGTCTTGTGTGAGTAGACCCAGTCTGTAAGGAAGCTTGTGGTAACTGCCCCTGGATATTTCCAAGGGAAGGTTGAACCATGGTTGCCAGGGCCAGAAGGGAGTTCACAATGGATCTTGGGGGATTCCTTCTGAATTTTCAGAAGTACCCTGGGTATTAGCAGAAAAGCATACAAGAACACTCCTGTCCAAAGAAAAGAAAAAGCATCTGCCTTCCAGGCGTTCTTGCTTGGAGTCCTGCGACAGAATTTTGCCAGTTTATTGTTCGGAGAAAAGACAAAGAGGTCTAACTTGAATTCTCCATAGATGGATCAAATCCTGGAAGACCCCCAATATAGTTTCCATTAGTGAAGGTCTGCCCTGGTCCTCCTTAGGTTACCTGCAACACAATTTTGCTCTGACAGAATGAATGATGCCTAATGAGTGAGACTGTGCTGTGAAGCTATATCCCAAGCCAACATGTCAAGTCTGCAAAGGGGGTACAACTTGGTTTCCCCCTCCTTGTTAATGCACCATATGACTGAAGTATTGTCTAATTTCTAGAAGAGATCCCAGGAACCAAAGATGGTTCAAAGACTTGACTGCCTTGATCAGGGCAACCCTCTCCTCGATATTTATGTGCCTGAATGTGTCTGTGGTGTCCCACACCCCCTGCACATTTATGCCTCCTGAAACTGCCCCCCCCCCCCAAAGAAAAGTCCAAAGCAAGTGTGGTGACTGACTGCTTTGGAGCGCGGAGGCACAAGGGAAGACCTGGATTTAAGGATATCTGTTGTCTCCATCAAAAGATTTCTCTTCTGACAGCCCCCCAACACTGGTATCTGAAAAGATGAAGGGTGCTGATGCTGGGACAAGACAGATTTCAGAGAACACTGTGCCCTTCTCTTATAAAGTACTGTCAGGTATATCATGAAAATTATAGATGACATGAGATCCAAAAACTCGAGGTATTCCCTCACAGTGACCAAAGTCTGTGTGATAAACCTTACAAAACAGAGCTAAATCATCACCCAGAATGATATCACAGTACAAGTAGAAAATTATTGATTTCAACAATTATTTAAGTTTCTGGTGTCATTCTAAGGGGATCCAGTATCTGTCTTCCTGGGATGACATGACTGACAGACCTCAATGCTTTGCCAGAGATGGCCTGCATCTATCACCCCTGGGCTTCCGGATAATGACCAAGGCTCTTGCCACCCCTATAGTGCCTTTTTTAGGTGGTATTCCAAAGACCAAATTACCACTGTAACAGCTACAAACAAATGCAATCTGAGGGTCATGCTGCTCAATGCTAGAAGCCTAACTCTCAAAATGCACTTGCTTGAAGCACTCCTTAAAATGGAGAACATTAACATTTGTGCTGTAACAGAGACCTGGTTCAAGGCAGCAGAAACCACCCCTGAACCACCAGGCTATAACTTATTCCACACCTTTCGGCCCCAGAACTTGGACCGAAGCTCCAAAGGCGGTGGTGTTTCCATATTCATAAAGGATGCACACACCTCCTGAACGGTAGTCCAACATAATGCAGCTGAGATACTTCAGGGGCACTTAACACTGGGTAAGACAGCGATTCAGGTCGTAACCTGCTATAGGTCCCAAACTATGTCCCAAGATTCACACTCCACATCCCTAAGCATAAGCACCCTGGAGAATATCAGGGTCCAACCTAACACTCATACTGGGTGACTACAACTACCCCTCCATTAACTGGGAAAACTACTCGTATACCAATACACTTGCCCAACGTTTCCTGGAATTCATTAATTCCAATGCCCTGGACCAGCTCGTTCTTACCCCCACTAGAGGTGGCAACATCCTTGACCTGGTCATTACTAACATGAGCGACCACTGCTCTATACCAGGCATGAGCAAACTACGGCCCGGGGGCCACATGCAGCCCGTTAAACGTTTTGATTCGGCCCGCCAAACTTGAAAAAATTTAATAAATTTTAATATATTTTTTAAAAATTTTCGCGCTGTCGGGGCTGACGTCATCACGTGCGCGATGACGTAAGCACCGTCAGGCTACCAGCCAGTCGGAATTGAGCTCAAGGAGCTCGCATCATCATTTCCGGCTGGCGGTTAAGTTAACAGTCAGCAGGAATGCAACATGTGGAACAAAAGAGGCTGACTCAGCGAGCCCTGAAACGGATTCATGGCAGCAGCAAAGGGGCCAGGGATATAGCGAGCTCACGGAGCTGGGATTAATGGCGTTAGCAGGCTGGGGGATACAGCGAGCCCTGAAACGGAGCCGGGCCCAGGATTAAATGGCAGCAGCAGCAACATGAGGATGGATTGAACAGAAGACGCCGAGCACTACTCAGGGTAAGAGAGAGAGTGTGTGTGTGTGTGTGTGTGTGTGTGTGTGTGTGTGTGTGTGTGTGTGTGTGTGTGTGTGTGTGAATGATCGGAGAGAGAAAGTGAGTGAATGCAGGTTTGAAAGGTGAAGTGTGTGTGTGTGTGTGTGAACGATTGGAGAGAGAAAGTGAGTGAATGCAGGTTTGAAAGGTGAAGTGTGTGTGTGTGTGTGTGTGTGTGTGTGTGTGTGTGTGTGTGTGTGTGTGTAAGCGATCGGAGAGAGAAAGTGAATGAATGCAGGTTTGAAAGGTGAAGTGTGTGTGTGTATGTGTGTGAGCGATCGGAGAGAGAAAGTGAGTGAATGCAGGTTTGAATTGTGAAGAGTGTGTGTGTGTGTGTGTGTGTGTGTGTGAGCGATTGGAGAGAGAGAGAGTGAGTGAATGCAGGTTTGAAAGATGAAGTGTGTGTGTGTCTGTGTATGTGTGTGAGCGATCAGAGAGAGAAAGTGATTGAATGCAGGTTTGAAAGGTGAAGAGTGTATGTGTGTGTGAGCGATTGGAGAGAGAAAGTGAATTATGAAAGCTGATAAGATTCTGTGTGTGTGTGTGTGTGTGTGTGTGTGTGTGTGTGTGTGTGTGTGTGTGTGTGTGTGTGTGTGTGTGTGTGTGTGTGTGTGTGTATATAGATTGCAGCATCACTGTTCAAAACCTGCTGAAGTTAAATAGATGTCCAGTTTCACTGAAAGAAAATGTATCTGCGTGTAAAATGATTTACTAGCTTATTAATTTAAGCTCTCCTAAAAGTACACTATTAAGTAGGTAAGAAGAAGCAGTTCACAAGGGATTAATATGTAAGCAGGCACTTGAATATACAAGTCCCCTCCTTGTCTGTGCAGCATTTTCCATAAGTCCTAATATTACTTTTGATTTAAAATGCCCCAAAGAATGTGATCTAGTTTGATATGGTCCAGAGGACCTGGACATAGTGCCACTGGAGTGCACCTCAGAAGCCATTGTTAAAATTCCTATACTGTATTCATATAAAAATAGAATGAAAACATTTTTTAGGGAGCCATTGTGTATGCTCATGCAATGTTACCTGAGGTAAAATGGTCTTGGAATCCTTCTCTTCCAGATGAATCTTCTCACAATATTTACTAGGTAACTGGTGTTAATGTTTTTGTTTTACAGAGGTATTAAGCTATTTTTATATGCTGTACCTAATACAGTTTTGTGCATTTATGTCTGATTTGTATTTTTATGCTTTTAATTATTTTTGTTATGTTTTATTCACTGGGTTTCAGTAGTTGTATTGCAATTAAGGCTTGACCCGAAAGTGAGTCCTAGTGGTCCAGCTCACCTGCCTGAAAGTTAAATCTGTTAAATGGTTTCATGGTCATTGGGAGTCCAGTTTTGTTCATTGGGAATTCATTGTAGTGATTTGTTGTATTGATTTGTCAGTGATGTAAAAATGACTGTGCAATATTTAGTTCCACATAGTCTCAACATCATCCCATTATGTCTTGCTATAGTGATGGTGATATCCTGAAAGATAACAGAACTTTCAGTGCTTTAAAATAAAATGGTCATTTATTTGATTTTCAGACTCATTTCGAAGTCAGAGATTTTATTGTAATGCTTTTCTTCATTTTCATTGGAAATTAAAGCACATGTTTTCTCCATATCCCAAGATGTGTATTTTTCCCCCAATGAGGTGATGTTTTCAAAGCATGCCATCTATCTGCTCCTGTTCCGGCCCCTTTGTCAAATGTTAGAACTCAATGTGGCCCACGAATCAAAAAGTTTGCCCACCCTGTAGTCAACTCCTCCCTGGATAGATCAGACCACAAACTAATCACCTTGGAAATCCACATCCCTCCCCTCCTCCCCGCAAAGGTAACCACCATGAAAAACTTCTCCAAAGCTAACTTTGGGCTCCTAAAAAAAGTACAGTTGTGTACACTTACCATAAATGTATATGTTAGAGTGTATTCACTGTTGCAGTCATTACATTTGGGTTATCTGCCTGCAGGTAGCCCTCAGCCACCCTGAATATCAAAGTCTTGGGTCCTGGGGCAGATGCTCTCTCTTCTTCTATGACGTCAGGTCGTCAGGGGTATAAAGCATGCAGCCGACACCATTACATCAGTTTTTCTTGCCCCAGATGTCAGGTGCCCCCATAATGGGAAGCAATTATATATATCATAGATAATAATCTAAAATTCGACCTACATGTTAACCAAACTACCAAAACCATCAATAAAAAACTAGGGTCACTTTACAGAATGAAAGCCTTCCTAACCCCTCCAGCTAAAATTGCCATAGCTCACTCTCACCTTCTTTCAACCCTTCTGTATGCATCCCCTCTACTCTCAAATTTAAACAAGACTGTCCTTAAACTCTCAACTTGCTACAACCACATTGCCAGGTTTGCCACTGGGCTGCCATTTAGGACACATCATTGCATCAGTCTAAACCAGCTTGGTTGGCTTGAACTACACAGCCTAATCCAGTATAACCAACTGATTATGGCCTAAAAATTCCTCTATAATCCGGACAATACTCCTGCACTTAAAAATATTATCACCCCCTATAACAATCCTAGACCGCTTCGATCCTCTAACAAACTACTAATTCAGACTAGCAAAATTAATAACACAGCCGGTGACCCTCTCTTTGCAAACTCTGTAAGTAGATCCTGGAACTTTCTTCCAGCTGATATTACCTTACTTTCCACCTTAGGTCAATTTAAAACTAGACTCAAACAATACGTGTCACTTAACTGACTATGTCACTGTATCAAGCCTGGCTAACTCTCTCTAGAATGTGTAAAAATCCATTAACCATCTTACCTTGTAATTTTATTTAATCCTGACTTATGCTCGGGATTAACTCTAACCTGTGGAACTTGTTTAACTAGCTTACTTATGTAATCTCTGTAAATAGTTTGTTTGTAATATGTAAAGCTGGTACTATGTAATGCTGTATCTGCTTACCCTTGGAGCTTTTCTCCCCAGGCCTCCGCTGAAAATGGACATGCAACCAGTCAGACTATCCCAGTCAACAAATGTAAAATAAAATAAAATAAATAAAAATAAGGTTACACCTCCAACAAAAAGCAAATACACCAGAAAGCTGAAATACACTAAACAAAAAGAGAGGTATAGCCAAAAGTCGTCAGGGCGCTGGAGGGAGGGTAAAGTACAGTTTTGTACCTACCATAAATGTAGATGTTAGAGTGTATATACTGCTGCAGTCATCACACTTGGGTTATCCTGCCATCAGGCAGTCCCGCAGTCGGACGAATCCCAAAGTCTTGGTCCGGTGTCAGTTGTCGTCGCTTCTTCCCTGACGTCAGTGCGACAGGGATATAAAAGAGGCAGCCGACGCCATTTTCTTCAGTTTTTCTTGCCCCAGATGCCAGGTGCCCCCAACTAGGAAGGCAATCCAAATAACTATGCAAAAATACCTTAGTAGATAAACAATAGTACTAGCTGTTAGCAAATACACCATATAGACATGCATCCAATTGATTGATGTACATGGAGTTATACGTAACACCCTGGTATGTAGAAAGGATGGTGGGAGCAGTATATACACTCGAACATCTACATTTATGGTAGGTACAAAATTGTACTATGTTCATCGTGTTATACTGCTGCAGTCATCACACTTGGGTTGAATCCCAAAGCTATGGATGGGTGGCTGGTACTAAACTGGGTTAGGCGAAGCTAGGATTTCTTGCAGAACTGCAGTGGCAAAAAAACAGCTCTGGTTTTTGAGTTTAATGGAAGGTGGTAGTGCTTGGTAAAGGTGTGCACTGAACTCCAAGTAGCTGCCTCCAGAATGTCCTTGGTTGGAACCCCCCTGAGAAAGGCTGCTGAGGTTGCTGTAGCCCTGGTAGAATGGGACCTAATATTAACAGGGACTGCTTTCCCATGGTGCAAGTAGCAAAAGCGGATACAATGTGCTATCCATTTGGAGATGGTCCGTTTTGAAATAGCCTTTCCTTGTGAACCTGCAGCATAGGATACAAAGAGTTGGTCAGTTTTTCTGAAGGTCTTTGTCTTATCCAAATAGTAACGTAGCGGTCTTTGAATGTCCAAAGAGTGAAGGAGTTTTTCTCCTTTATTCTGGGGGTTTGGATAGAAGGTGGGTAAATGAATGGTCTGATTCAAAGCCACACTGGATACTACCTTTGGCATAAAGGTAGGGTTAGTTCATAAAGAGACTCTGTCCTGATGGAAAATGATGAAAGGTTCCACTGCCATGAGTGCCTGTAGTTCTGAGACCCTGCATGCTGAGGTGATAGCCAGCAACAGAGCTGTTTTCCATGACGAGTATTGTAGTTCTGCTGAGAAGGCTGGTTCGAAAGGAGGCAGTGTTAATTTTTCTAAAACGAAGATGAGGTCCGAAGTTGGCGTTGGGGGGTTTCTGGGGGGGGGGTGTTATATTCTTAGCCCCTCTGAGAAAAGTACAGTTTTGTGCCTACCATAAATGTAGATGTCCGAGAGGTATGCATCTGCAGTCCTAACATATGGGTTGTCCTGCCTCAGGCAGCCCTTCGGTCGGCCGGATTCCAAAGTCTGGGTCTGGCCTCGGCTGATGTCGCACTTCACCCGACGTCATAGCTGCTGTGAATTGGGTATAAAGGCATCAGCCGACGCCATTTTCTTCAGTGTTTCTTGCCCCAGATGCCAGGTGCCCTCTAGGAAGGCTAAATTTGGATAAATGCAAATGATTCCAAACAATAGAGAGCAAACAATATAAAAATGTATATGCATATATACAAACAAATACACCATAATAGATTTCCCCAGCTAGCTACAAGATGGGTAAATACCCTAGGAGTACCACAGAGGGGAAGGAGGGCGGGTAATCCTGACTGCAGATGCATACCTCTCGGACATCTACATTTATGGTACGTACAAAACTGTACTATGTCCTTCAAGGATGCATCTGCAGTCCTAACATATGGGTAGAATACCATAGCCAAACTGGGGGAGGAGGTACTAAGATAAAGATGGTGTAGTTAAGATCCCTTGCAAAACAGCAGTTGCAAAACCTGCTCGGGATCTGGAGTATAAAGGAAGATTATAATGCTTGGCAAATGTATGCACGGAGCTCCAAGTAGCAGCCTCTAAAATGTCTTTGGTAGCCACTCCTCGTAGGAAAGCTGTAGTGGTGGCTGTAGCCCTTGTGGAGTGAGGCCTGATATTTTCTGGAGTTGTCTTCCCATGAAAAGAGTAGCAAAATCTAATGCAATTTCCTATCCATTTTGAGATTGTCTGTTTTGAAATTGCTTTTCCTTGCATTCCTGTTGCATATGCTACCATAAGCTGGTCAGTTTTTCTGCTGGTCTTAGTTCTGTCCAGGTAGTAGCGCAATTGCCTGTGCACATCCAAAGTATGTAGTAGTCTTTCCCCTCTGTTCTGTAGGTTGGGGAAGAATGTTGGTAAGTGAATTGCCTGGTTTAATGATACTCTGGAGACCACTTTTGGCATAAAAGTCGGGTTAGTTCTCAAAGACACTCTGTCCTGATGGAAGATAAGGAAGGGCTGTACTGCCATTAATGCCTGTAACTCAGAAACCCTTCTTGCTGACGTGATTGCAAGCAGGAAAGCAGTTTTCCAAGATAAGAACTATAATTCTGCTGTTGCTGCTGGTTCAAAGGGGGGAAGTGTTAACTTTTCCAGCCCAAAGTTAAGGTCCCGTGTAGGCAAAGGTGGTTTCCTTGGAGGCTTTACATTTTTAATTCCTCTCAGAAACTGCCTGAGTAGAGGATGAGAGAAGACTGGAGGATCCATGTTGTATTCTGCTGAAATTGCTGATGCATGAATTTTAATGGAGGAGTAAGACAGGCCATTATGGAAAAGTTCTGCTAAGTATTCCAGGATGTTAGCTATGTTTGCTAATGATACATTTTCTCCTTTTGCTGCACTCCAAATGAGGTATCTTTTCCATTTGGCTGAATAAGTTTTCCTTGTGGAGGGTCTGCGAGCCTCCAGGATAATGTCTTTAACCCTCTGAGATAAATCTGGGTTATTTTGTTTTATGTAATATTCCAAGCAGCTAGCTGTAGTTCAAGTTTGGATGTAGGATCTTGAAGTTGTTCTGTGTTAGAAGTAAAGGACACAGAGGTAGAGGCCATGCGTGTGTCCGTGACATGCTCCTCAGTAGCGGGTACCAATGTTGCCTCGGCCAGTCTGGAGCTATCAGGATTATCCTTGGGTGATCTTCTTTGATCTTCAGTAGGACTTTGTACATCAAAGGAAGAGGTGGGAATGCATATGCTGTCATGTTTTCCCAACTGAAGGATAGGGAGTCCACCTTCCAAGCAAGTGGGTGGTATGTTCTTGTGCAGAATTTCTTCAATTGGTGGTTGTGTGGGGATGCGAACAGGTCTATTTCTGGTAGTCCCCATTTCTTTGTAATGGTTTTGAAGATATCTGGATGCAGCATCCATTCGTGAGCATCCGTGGTAGTTCTGCTTAAGGTGTCTGCTAGTGAATTTTCTTTTACTGGAACAAATTTGGCCTGGAGTTGAATGTTAAGGTTCAGGGCCACATTCCACAGGTCCATTGCCATCCGGCATAGAGGATATGAGTGTGTACCTCCCTGTTTGTTGATGTACCACATGACTGTGGTGTTGTCCGTCCTTATCAGCAAGTGACCTTGTTGAAGAAATGGTCTGAATGTCTGGATTGCATGTTTCACTGCCAGCATCTCCTTTTGATTTATGTGCAGATTCAGCTGGTCCTGTGTCCATAGGCCTTGTATACACTTGTCCACCATGTGCGCCCCCCAGCCTAGGTCTGAGGCGTCCGTAGTGATGGTCTGGCTTGGATGAGGTTTGTGGAAAGGCAATCCTCTGTTTAACTGATAGGCCTGAGCCCACCATAGGAATTCTTGCTTCAAGCATGGAATTATTGGAATCTGGGCTTCTAGACTGTGCTTGTGTTGAGACCATACATTCCTTAGGTACCATTGCAACTTTCTCATATGCAGCCTGGCATGAGGAATCAATATTATGCAGGATGCCATGTAACCCAGGGCTTGCAGGACTTTCCTTGCGGTAAGCTGGGTCTGTGTTGTTAATGCCATGAAATAGAGTGGTAGTTGCTTTTGTTTTTCTTCTGTGAGAAATGCCATCTGATTTGATGTGTCCAGTTCTGCACCCAAGAATGTTATCCTTTGGGATGGCACCAGCCTTGACTTTTTCATGTTGACTGTGTATCCCAAGGCTTGCAGCAGCTGTATAACCTTTTCCAAATCTTTTGTTAATTTGGTCTTGTTGTCCGCTTGTATTAGGCAGTCGTCCAGGTATGGGTAAATCTGAATTCCCTGAAGCCTGCAATGAGCAATTACTGATGCCAGGCATTTCGTGAATACTCTGGGCGCAGTAGATAAGCCAAAGGGCAATGCTGAGAATTGATAATGCTCTGATCCTGCAAGAAATCTGAGGTGTCTTCTGCAATCTGGTCGTATAGGGACATGCAGGTATGCCTCCTTGAGATCTAGAGTCACCAGCCAAGACTCCTTGCCCAGCATGGGAAGAAGTTGCTGTAGGGTCAGCATTTTGAATTTTGGGACAATGAGATATGTGTTCAGAGCGGACAGGTCGGGAATAGGCCTCCATTGATTTTCTTTTCTTGGTACAAGGAAATGTCTGGAGTAAAATCCTTGTCCTTGTTCCATAGGCGGTACCTTTTCTATAGCTCTCATCCTTAGTAGGTGGTTGATTTGTCTTAGAGCGTTTGTTTTTTGGCTTGGTGGTAGGTTTGGCATTCCTTTCTTTTTTGGTAGGGTGTGGAAGTGAAACCTGTAGCCTTTGTCTATTGTCTGTAAAATCCATTTGTCTCCTGTAATGTAATGCCAGTTTATGGAAAACAAGGCTAGCTTTCCGCCCAAGGGTGCTTCCATTTGCTCCCTGGTAGGCGGCATCAGAGCCAAGTCATTGTGTCTGTCCTGTGGAAGTGGTTGTAGCTGAATCTGTGGCAGTACTTCTCTGGTTGTTAGGCTGCCACTGACCCCCCCTGTAGGCACCCCTGGATTGACCTCTGCCTCTTGGGTGCCTATTTCTGCCTCTCTGTGCTCTGGAGGTGTCTGGAAAGGACCAATTCTTCGAAGGCCAATTTCTACTAAACCTCGGAGGTTGGACCTGTAAGAAATCCTTAACTGTTTGGACAGATTTTGCTTTTTTTTCCACCTTCTTTAGCACCGGAGCCAAACAAACTTTGTTTCTCCATAGGAGCATCTAGGAGCTTTGACTTAACATGGTCTGGTAAGGATTGCTCTTTTAACCAGGCATGCCTTCTAATCACTGTTCCAGTCATAGCTGATCTAAAGGAAGCCTCCAGTGCATCATAGCCACATTTTAAGGAATGGTTACTGACCTGCTGAGTGTTATGTACCAAATCCTGAAGGGACTTACGGTCTATAGTTTCAGGAGAAGACAATTTTTTATTTAGCTGGTCTAACAAAAATTCCTGGTACTGAATCATGTGAAATTGACAGTTTAAAGCCCTGGCCGAAAGAGTAGCAGAAGTATAAACTTTCTTACCCCATCTCTCTAATGCTCTAGATTCTCTTTCAGAGGGGAGGGGGTTTTTGGCAGAGGCAGCTGCTACAGCTTTGGGACCCTGTGAAATGGTTTCAGGATCTGCGATAGGAGCCTTATACAAATGGAAGTGAGTGTCCGGGACCCTGTAATATCTGTCGGGTTTGGCAGGGGCCGGGGGGAGAGAATCAGGGGCAGTACAGGCATCATTATATGCATCATCAACAACTGTTAGTACTGGAGGAATGGCTAAAGGCCTATGCTGTGGTAAATGTAAAAAGGTCCTTAGCCTTTTCCTTGAATCTGAAAAATCCTGGCCCTGCCATTGAAAATGTTCTCTCATAGCATGCAAGGTTTCCCCAAAAGAAAATTCTTCAGGAGGGGAGGCAGTAGGGATGGAGTCTTCTGCATCAGAATCTTCATAAGGAGAATATTGGCCTTCCGGAGGGTCTGAGTTATCTGAGTAATCCGAAGAATAGTCTGTAGAAACAGGATCCGGGGGCTCAGTTCTAGGCCTCTTCTCTGGAGGGGGTTGAGAGGCCCTGTCTGGATGAGGCTGGGATCCCCTGATCAAAGAAATGAGATCTTCAGCCAGGCTGAGCATTTGGGAACTAGAGGTAGGCCTGTGTGAGGGGGTTTTAGCAGGCAAGGCCTTAGAAGATTTAGCTGCTTTAGCCCTGGAAAAAGCCTTGATAGACATAGATGCAGGGGGCCTAGCAGCTCCACGTGCAGGGGTAGATATGTCTAAAGGAATAGTATCTGATAAGTCCTGGGTGCCGGCCACAGCAGGAGTAATTTCGGAAGCAGATTCAGCCATGCTCTGTGAGGCCTCAGCTATCGGAGGCATGCTTTCGGCTGAAGGAAGAACCGAGGACTCTGTTTCAGCCGAAACAGAGACACTCGCGGTTGGCTTAACCGTGGTTTCAGCCGAAACCGCGGACCGCGAGTGTCGGTCCTTTTCCTTACGCTTTTTAGCTAATTGTGAAGTCGGAGTCTCCGACAGCATTTTGTATGCAAAAGCGGGACCAAAAAACTCCTCTGCAAACTCCGACCGACGTCTAAGCGTCCGTCGGTTGAAGGAAGCACAGGCTAGACAAGCTGATACGTCGTGGTCTGGGCCTAAGCAAGGAAGGCAGTATGAGTGGAAATCCTTATGAGGTATTTGTTTCCCACAAGTTAAACAATTATTTACTTTTTCTGACATCGGCTGAGGCAAGAGAGAGTCCCCAACGGGGTACTTAGCTTTTTAGAAGTCTTCGGTAGTAGAAATCTCTGGATCTGACCGACCGGCACTTGCGAACAGCTTCTGCTTCGGGCACCACGCGGCAAGAAAGACTGGAGAAAATGGCGTCGGCTGATGCCTTTATACCCAATTCACAGCAGCTATGACGTCGGGTGAAGTGCGACATCAGCCGAGGCCAGACCCAGACTTTGGAATCCGGCCGACCGAAGGGCTGCCTGAGGCAGGACAACCCATATGTTAGGACTGCAGATGCATCCTTGAAGGACATCTTGCCTTAGTAAAGGGTGTGAGAATATGGGAGGATCCGTATTATATTGAGCTGAAGTGGCCGAAGCATGGATCTTAATGGATGAGAAAGAAAAGCCTTTGTGTAGCATCTCAGTTAATTATTGCAGTATTTGAGGAATGTTTGGTATCCCAGGATTTTGGCCTTTAGCCTGGTGTCATGCACAAAATCTTTTCCATTTGTCCGCGTAAGTTTTTCTGGTGCTGGGCTTCCTGGCCTCCAAAATGACATTCAGGACGTCCTTTGAGAGAAGTGTTGATTGATAATTCAAGGTATTCTCCATGCAGCTAAATTTAAAGTCCTGAGCTGACTGTGAAGGATCTGAGAGTTTTGCTGAGTCAACAGAAGTGGGAATTGAGGTAAGATCCATGGAGGGCTGTGAGTCAAGTTCCTTAGTAATGGGTACCAGTGCTGACGTGGTCAGTCCGGAGCAATGAGGATCATTTGTGGTCTCTCTTCTGACTTTCAGTAATACCTTGGTCAATACAGGTAATGGTGGGAAGGCAAGACTGTCAATGCTGTCCATCTGAATGATAGGGCGTCCACTTTCCAGGCTAGGGAATGATAAGTCCTTGTGCAAAATTTCTGTAGTTGGCAATTGTTGGGGGAGGCAAATAGATCTATGTCTGGGCATCCCCACCTTTGAGTTATCATTGAAAACACTTGTGGGTGTAGTCTCCACTCGTGCGGTTCTGCCATATATTTCTGCTTAATTCGTCTGCCAATATGTTTTCCTTTCCTGGTAGGAATTGTGCTTGCAGTTGTACTTGGTAAGTCAATGCTGTGTTCCACAAGGTCATTGCCTGTCTGCATAAAGGGTAGGAGTGTGTTCCTCCCTGTTTATGTACCACATAACTGTGGTGTTGTCTGGCCTTATTAGTAGTTGTCCTGAATGCAAGAGGTCCTTGAAGGCTGTGAGTGCATTTTGCACAGCTAGCATCTCCTTTTGGTTGATGTGTAGATGCATTTGTTTTGCAGACCATTTGCCCTGTATGCACTGTCCTGCCATGTGTGCTCCCAAGGCATAGTCTGAAGAATCTGTTGTCATAGTTTGGTTTGCTTGAGGTAAGACAAAAGGAAGACCCTTGTTTATTTGACATGCTTGAGCCCACCATAGGAACTCTTTTTTGAAGGCAAGGAATGAGAGGTATACTTGTTTCGAGGCTGTGCCTGTGTTGAGTCCATACACTTTTCAGGTACCATTGTAATTTCCTCATATGCAGCTTTGCATATGGAACTAGTTGAATGCAGGATGCCATGAACCCCAATGCCTGCAGGATTTTCCTTGCAGTGAGCTGGGTTACAAGTTGCCATCTTTTTGAAGTATTGAGTCAGTTGTTTTTGTTTGTCTGGCATAAGGTAAGCCATCTGGGCCGTTGTATTTAAGCTGGCACCCAGGAATATTATCTCTTGTGAGGGTATTAGCTTTGACTTCTTTTTGTTTACTGTGTACCCAAGGCAACTTAGCAGCTTTGTTACAAATGCCAGCTGCTGTAATAGAATGTCCTTGCTGTCCGCTTGGATCAGGCAGTCGTCCAGATATGGATAAATTTGTATTCCTCGTTGTCTGCAGTATGCAATTACTGATGCCAGGCATTTCGTAAATACTCTGGGCACAGTAGACAAGCCAAAGGGCAATGCAGAGAATTGATAATGTATTGTACCTGCCAAAAATCTGAGGTACCTTCTGCAATCTTGTATGACAGGGACATGCAGGTATGCCACTGAGGTCAAACGTTACCAGCCAAGACTCCTTGCCCAGCATGGGAAGAAGCTGTTGTAGTGTGAGCATTTTGAATTTGGGTACCTCCAGGTATGCGTTTAGAATTGAGAGGTCTAAAATGGGTCTCCAGGCTTTGTCCTTTCTTGGTGCTAGAAATAGTCTTGAGTAAAAACCTTGACCTTGCTCCTTTGTAGGTACCTTTTCAATTGCTTTCATATCCATGAGAGCTGAAATTTGCGTTTGTGCCTCTGCCCATTGGTTTGGAGGCAGATTTGGCATGCCTCTCATCCATGGTAAAGTGTGAAAATGAAATCTGTAGCCTCGGGTAATAATATCCAGAACCCATTTGTCCTTTGTTATGATGCGCCTATTTTGTGGAAATAGAGCCAGTCTTCCTCCCGAAGGTGCTGCCAGGGCAATTTTGCTTGGCAGGCAAAGAGGGAAGTCATTGTGTTTGTTTCCTGAAGGGTTGAGATCTTTCATATCCACCTCTGAGTTGTTGTATGCCACTGTCTAGGCCTGAAAGAAGCTTGTGGCTGGCCTCTGTCCCTTGGGCGTCTGTACCTACCCCATTTGGGGTCTGTCTGATGCAGGAAAGGACCAGTTTTTTTTTGATGGCCAGTTTCTGCTGAAACGAGGAGGTTGTACCTGTAAAAAATCTTTGACTGTCTGCATAGATTTTGCCTTTTCTTTCATTTTCTTTAAGACTTCCTCTGCTTTGACACAAAATAACACATCTTTCTGCAATGGAGCAACCAATAACTTTGCTTTGACATGTTCTGGTAAGGCTTGCTCTTTTAGCCAAGCATGTCTACGAATTACAGATCCTGTGACAGCTGCTCTACATGAGGCTTCCAATGAATCAAAACCACACTGTAAGGTATGCTTTCCCACCTGTTCTGCTGGATGCAGCAAATCCTGCATCTCTTTGAAATCAAGCTGATCTGTCTGAGGGATCATTTTCTGCTGTAACTGTGTAATCAAGTACTGCTGGTATTTTAGCATGTGGAATTGGCAGTTTAAGGCCCTCATGGCCAAAGTGGCAGACGTATACACTTTCTTCCCCCATCTTTCTAATGCTCTGGAATCTCTTTCAGAAGGTAGTGGATTCTTAGCAATAGAGGCCTTAACCCCTTTGGGACCCTGGGAAATGGTTTTGGGGTCTGCAACATGGCTTTTGTATAGAAACTTATGAGAATCAGGAACTCGGTACTATCTGTCTGGTTTAGCTGGTGCAGGAGGTAAGGAGTCTGGGCTTAGACTAGACTCGGTGTAGACATCATCAAAAATGTCTAAAACTGGAGGAATTGCAAGGGGTCTATGCTGTGGAAAAAGAAGAAATTCACAGAGTCTTTTCTTAGAGTCAGAGTAATTTTGGCCTTCCTAGTGGAAGTGTTCCCTCATGGTGTGTAAAGTTTCCCCAAAAGAGTAGTCTTCGGGGGGGGGGGGACAGAGGGAATGGGAATGGACTCTTCAGCATCTGAGTCTTTATAAAGAGGGAAGGAATAATCCTGGTCCTTAGAGTTAGCTGAGGAAATGGATGCTTGGTCAGAGGAAGGGTAATCTTCCTCCAGTCTAGGCCTTTTGTCAGGAGGGGGTTGGGAACCCCTGATAAGGGTAATTAAATCCTCAGCCATCTTGAGCATCTGTTTTTTTAGGCATAGGGGCCTGTAGGGACCCGGTTTCCTAACTTTTGAGGGGGCTTTAAGTTTAGCATAAGACTTAATAGAAATAGCTGTTGGTTTGAAGACACCTTCAGAAACCGAAGGCCTGTCCAAAATCTCCGGATCACCGACAGGGTTGGCGTCCGAGGGGTGAGATGGAACCGGCTCCTGAGGCCCAGCTGATTCGGTCTGGGAGGCCATCAGAATCTCTAAATCAGCAATAGTCAGGGGCTGCGTAGGCGCCTCGCTGAAAACCGGAGAACCGGCGGCAGGCCTTGCTGAGGCCTCGGTATCTGGTCTTGGCCTTGGCTGCCTGTCCTTATCCTTGCGTTTTTTAGTCATTGCTGATGTCGGTTGCTCCGACGACATGCTATAGTTAAATTTTCTGCCAGAATAATGTCGGGCGAAATCTGTCTGATGCTTGATTGTACGTTTGTTGAACCTAGCACAAAAACGACAACCAGAGACGTCGTGGTCTGGGCCTAGGCACGGAATTACAGTAAGAATGAAAATCCTTAGGAGGTATTTGCTTCCCACAAGAAATGCAATTATTAACTTTGTCTGACATCGGTCTGACGCAAGAAAAGTTTTCCCAACGGGGTACTTAGCTTTAGAGAAGACTTCGGGCTGAAATTCGATTCGGAAGTCTCAGGAGCTAGCCGACCGGCACTTGCGAACTGCTTCTGCTTCGGGCACCGCGCGGCAAGAAAGACTGAAGAAAATGGTGTCGGCTGCCTCTTTTATACCCCCGTCGCACTGACATCAGGGAAGAAGCGATGACAACCGACGCCGGACCAAGACTTTGGGATTCGGCCAACTGCGGGACCACCTGACGGCAGGATAACCAAAGTGTGATGACTGCAGCAGTATAACACGATGAACATCCAGGATTGCCAACAGTGAATACACTTTAACATCTACATTTTGGTAAGTGTACAAAACTGTACTATGTTCTTCATGTTTCACTGTTGCAGTCATTACATTTGGGTAGATTCCCACAGCTAAGAAAGGGAGGAGGCAGTTAGAGAGGATTTGGGCCAGCTATTAAGCCCTGCAAGACTGCAGTGGCAAAACCAGCTCTGGATTTAGAAAAAATAGGCAAGTGGTAATGCTTGGTGAAGGTATGTACAGAGCTCCAGGTAGCAGCTTCTAAGATGTCCTTGGTAGGGACACCTCTGAGAAAGGCTGTAGAGGAGATGCTGCCCTGGTCGAATGTGATCTTATCCCCTGTGGGGTAGGTTTTCCATGGTGCTTATAGCAGAAATTAATGCAATGGCCTATCCACTTAAAAATGGTTTGCTTTGAAATAGCCTTCTGCCCCTGCAGCAAAGGCAACTAGCAGCTGTTCAGTTTTTCTGAGAGGCTTAGTCCTGTCCAAATAAAATCTAAGTTGTCTGTGCATGTCCAAAGAGTGCAGTATTCATTCTCCTTTGCTCTGTGGATTAGAAAAGAAGACTGGCAGATGAATGGACTGATTGAAGGCCACACTGGATACCACCCTTGGGCATAAAGGAAGAATTGGTCCTTAGGGACACCCTGTCTGCATGGAAGATGATGAAGGGCTCCATTGCCATGAGGGCCTGTAATTCAGACACTCTTCTTGCTGAAGTGATGGCTAGAAGGAAGGCTGTTTTCCAAGAAAGGAATTTCAACTCTGCAGTTGCAGCTGGCTCAGGAGGAGGTAGAATGAGCTTTTCCAATGCAAAGTTAAGGTTCCAGGCTGGAGGAGGGACTCTCTTGGGTGATCTTAAATTTTTGGCCCCTCTGAGGAATTGTTTCAGCAGGGGGTGAGAGAAGAGGGCTGGCTCAGTATTATAATGTGCTGAAATGGCTGAGGCATGAATTTTAATAGACGAGATGGAAAGGCCCTTGTGAAGCATCTCTGTTAAGCATTGAAGAATATGCGGTAAGCTGGGCACTGTTGTGCCTATCCCCTGAGTATGGCTCCAGGAACAGTATCTTTTCCAGTTTTTAGCATAGGATTTTCTCGTACTAGGCCTCCTTGCCTCCAGAATGACATCTAGCACCTGCTTACTGAGGGATGCTATTGGAGAGCTCAGGTAATTAGTGAGGCTGCAAGGTTCAAAGTTTGAAGCTGGGGGTGCAGAATCTGGCCCTCCTGCTGGGACAGCAGGGAAGGGGTCTGAGGCAGGTGCCATGGTTCCAGCAGTGACATACTGCGCAAGAGGGAGTACCAGTTCTGGTGTGGCCAGTCTGCTGCAATCAGTATTGTCCTTGGTTTGTCCTGTTTGATCTTTAGCAGAACTTTCGAGAGGAGAGGCAGAGGGGGAAAGGCATAAACTGAGAGGCTTTCCCAGGTGAAGGACAGGGCATCCACTTTCCAAGCTTGTCTGTGGGGAGTCCTTGTGCAAAATGTGCCCAATTGGTAGTTCTGAGGGGAGGCAAACAGGTCTATCTCTGGGCTCCCCCATTTGCTTCTCAAAATGTTTAATATCTTTGGTTCCAATTTTCACTCATGTGGGTCCAGGACATTTCTGCTGAGGTAGTCTGCCAGTGAATTTAGCTTGCCTGGCAGGAACTGAGCTTGTAGGTGCACTTGGTAGCTCAAGGCTGTGTTCTGCAGAGCCATGGCTAGTCTGCACAGAGGGTACGAGTAGGTTCCCCCCTGCTTGTTTATGTACCATATAACAGTGGTGTTGTCTGTCTTTACCAATAATTGTCCTGGAAGAATGTGGTCCTTGAAGGCTGTCAGAGAATTCTGTACAGCTAACATTTCTTTTTGATTGATATGCAGGTGCATTTGACTGGTTCCATTTGCCCTGAATGCACTGCCCTGCCAAGTGAGACCCCCATGCATAGTCTGATGCGTCTGTTAGGGTTTGGGTGTCAGGGGGTAGAGTAGAATGACAGTCCCTTGTTGTGGTAGCAGGCCTCTGCCCACCAAAGGAACTCTGTCTTTAAACAAGGAATGATAGGAATCAGATTCCATGTCCTGAGAATGTTGACACCATAGGCTTTTTAGATACCATTGTAGTTTCCTCATATGCAGTCTTGCATATGGAATTAGTAGGATGCAAGAGGCCATGAACTCCAGGGCTTTCAGGATTTTCCTTGCAGACAGCTGGGTCTTTGTGGCCAGTAGTTTGAAGTAGGCTGTCAAACTTGTTTCTCTGGCGTGCGGTAAGCCATCTGGGAAGTTGTGTTCAAGCTTGCTAACAGGAATACAATTTGTTTGCAGGGTACTAGATGAGATTTCTTTTCGTTTATGGTGTACCCAAGTGAGGTTAGCAGTTTTTTTACAAATGCCAGATGATTTAGTAGCATGTCCTGGCTTTCTGCCTGAATTAGACAATCATCCAGGTTATGGGTATATCTGAATATTTCTTTGCCTGCAGAATACAATGACTAGAGCTAGCCACTTTGTGAATACCCTGGGAGCAGTAGATAAGCCAAAGGGAAGTGCAGAGAACTGATGGTGCATGTAGCCTGCTCTGAAGCGTAGGTATTTCCTGCAAGATTCCCTTATTGGAATGTGCAGGTAAGCTTCCTTCAAGTCCAGGGTTGCCAACCAGGCATCTTTGCCTAGCATGGGAAGCAGCTGATGAAGAGATAGCATTTTGAATTTTGGGATTACCAAAAAGGTGTTTAGAATATAGAGGCCCAGGATAGGATGCCAGGAGCTGTCTTTCCTGGGTACCAGGAAAAGTCTTGAGTAAAAACCCTGTCCCCTTTCTTCTGCTGGGACAGGTTGAATAGCCCTGATACTTGGAAGATTGAGAACCTGGTGTTGAGCCTCTGCCCAGGGATTTGGGAGTAGGTCTGGCCAACCGTTTATGGTTGGTAAGGTGTGGAAGTGGAAGTTGTATCCTTGGGAAACTATATTTAAATCCCATTTGTCTTGGGTAATGAGTTCCCATTTTTTTGCATGCTGGGCGATCTTTCCTCCTAAGGGAGCAGGCAGCTGAGCAGGGCTTGGAAGATATAAGGTTAAGTCATTGTGACAGTTTTCCATAGGAGGGTATCTTACTACTTTCAGCTTTGGAAGTGGGAGACCCCACTGCTTAGGCCTGTGAGTACCTTGAGACTGTAGCCTGAGTGGTCTGCTGTTCCTGTGTTTGGACAGGAAAGGACCAATTCTTAGAAGGCCAATGCCTACTAAATCTGGGAGGCTGTACTGGGAAATCTTTAACAGTTGGCATAGATTTAACTTTTTCCTCCATCTTTTTAAGTACTTCTTCTGCTTTGTTGCCAAACAGGCGGTCTTGGTTTAAGGGAGCATCCAGGAACTTGGCTTTGACATGGTCTGGCAAATTTTGCTCCTTAAGCCAAGCATGCCTTCTAAGAACAGACACAGTGACAGCAGCCCTGCAAGCTGCTGCTAAAGAGTCAAAACCACATTGCAAAGTATGTTTACCAACTTGTTCAGCAGAATGCAATAAATCCTGTAAGTCTTTATTTTCAGCGCAGTCAGGAATCAACATAATTTTCTGTTTAAGTAGTCCAATAATATGCTGCTGATACTTTAAACTATGAAACTGGCAGTTTAAGGCCCTAAGGGCCAAAGTAGCAGAAGTGTATACCTTCTTACACTATCTATCCAGGGCACTGGAATCTCTATCAGAGGGAGTAGGGTTTTTGGCAGTAGTAGCCTTAATGCCTTTATGTCCCTGTGAAATGGTCTCTGGATCTGCAGTAGGATTCTTTAAGAGGAACTCTGCAATACCGGTTAGGTTTCCTGGGAGCTGGAGGTAAAGTGTCTGGGGCCAGGTTAGATTCCATGAAGGCATCATCTACCATGTCCAGGACAGAAGGGATAGCTAAAGGCCTGTGTTGAGGTAGAAGAAAGAATTCCTTAAGCCTCTTTTTGGAGTCAGAGTAATCCTGGCTTTCCCAGCGGAAATGCTCCCTAAGAGTGTGCAAGGTTTCACCAAAAGAAAAATCTTCTGGAGGAGAAGCAGAGGGTATGGAATCCTCTGCATCAGAATCCTCATAGGTAGAGGAGTAAATCCTTGTAATCAAAAGAAACAAATTTCAGAACCCTGATCAGAAGAATCAAAAGGAAAATCTGTTCTAGGTCTCTTAGAGGGGGAAGGTTGGCTTCACCTGATTAACGTAATAAGGTCTTCAGCCATTCGTATCATTTATTTTTTAGGCATATGGGCCTGACCATGTGGTCTGGACATCGGTTTTCTAGACATGGGTTGAGTTTTAGGCCTTGAAGAAGAAGATGGCATCGGTTTGAAATGCAAGTCAGTAGACCTGAATACACCCTCAGAAGCCGGTGCCGGACCAGCGGCTCTGGACCCATCTAAGTAGAGACATCCGCAGGTTCCATAGTAGAAGAAGCATCTCGCAGCATACCGGACTCCAAATGGGTCTCAGTAGAGGCCTGCAAATCTGAAGTAGTGGGTATCAGGGGCTGCAAAAGTGCCTGAGTACCGGCAAACTGGCGACTAGCTTAACGGAAGAGTCGTCGGCAGTTTTGGACCTATGCGGTCTGTCTCTGTCTTTATCTTTACGTTTATTCGGAATGTCGGTAGTCGGATGGCTTACCAAAGCCATTTCTGGATTATTAAACCAAGTACCAAAATAGTTTAATGCAAAAATGAACCAACGACGAATAGTTTGAGGATTGAATAAGGCCCAAAACCGACAGCGAGGGATGTCGTGGTCAGGGACCAAGGAAGGCATGCAGTACGAATGAAAATCTTTAAGAGGTATTTGCTTTCCACAGGTAATACAATTGTTAACTTTTACTGGCATTGGTTTAGAGCAAGAAAAAGGATCCCCAACGGGGTACTTAGCTTTTTTGAAGACTTAGGTTCTGAAACTCGAAAACGAAAATTTCAGGAGTCGGCCGACCGGCACTTGCGAACTGCTTCAGGCACCGTGCGACAAGAAAAACTGATGTATTGGCATCGGCTGCATGCTTTATACCCCTGGTGACCTGACGTCATGGAAGAAGAGACAGCATCCGACGCAGGACCCAAGACTTTGATATTCAGGCCTGCTGAGGGCTACCTGCAGGCAGATAACCCAAATGTAATGACTGCAAAAGTGAAACACGAAGAACATAAGAGGTGGCTAACTTCACGGCACCCATGCAAATGGAGAATAGTTGCATGACTGCCAAATCATACACCAATGTACTGTACAAACACGCACACAAATGCATGGATCTCGTCAAACCCAATAGAACCAAGATGCTCTCCTCCAAAAAAAAAAGGAAGCCAATCTGGTGGTCCCCTGCCATTAAACTCTACAACAGGAGGAGGAAACTGATGCAGAATAAGGTGAAGTCCCTATGACTGGAAAACCTCCCTTATTAGCCTCAACATAAAGTTGAGATCTCTCATCAAATCCTCTAAAGCTAGCTATGAAAACAGAACTGCAGCAGATAGAAAAGGCAACCAGAAGGCCTTTTATAGTTATGTAAAGAATCTCCACAGCAATACCCAGATTTGCTCTGAGCTACTGCACAATGGTACCTCCTATACCAAGCCAACAGGTATTGTCAACATACTGGCCGACAGATTCAATGCCAACTTTACCCCCCCCCAAGGACCAGTCACAATACCAGTAAATTGCCAGGCACCTACTATTAGTGCTACACAGGTTAAAACAGCACAGTCCAAGGCCAAGAATACAGCCTCTACGAGACCTGACAATATCCCTGGCTGTGTTCTACATGAACTACAGAGTGAACTGGCACCTCATCTGTGTGCCCTGTTCAATCACAGCCTCACCTCAGGCTTTGTCCCTACCGAATGGCGCACTGCTACAGTCATCCCTCTCCACAAAGGAGGAGTGACTACAGACCCTGGGAACTGCCGCCCCATTAGCCTGATGAGTCTGATATGCAAAGCTATGGAACGCATCATCATGGACCTAATAAACAAGGATATAGGGAATCTCCAAACTCTGTATCCCACACAGTTTGGTTTTGTGAAGGGTAGATCACGCCTGCTCAACTTGGTCAACTTCTCTGAGTCAGTCACCAGAGCTGTGGATGAAGGCAAGGTGGTTCAGATAGTCTACCTTGATCTGGCCAAGGCCTTGGATACCATTCCCAACTCAGGAATCATAGATAAACTCACTAAGCTAGGCATAAACCCCTATATCACTAAGTGGGTTGCAAATTGGCTCACAAGTAGAACCCACAGTGTTCAAGTAGCTGACTCCAACTCAGACTGCCGACCAATCACGAGTGGAGTCCCACAGGGTTCAGTCCTGGGTCCTCTCCTGTTTGGTATCTAGTTCTCTGAAGTCCAGACCAACATGAAGGGACTCTGGCTGACAAGTTCACAGACGACTGCAAGTTGGGAGCTATTATTAACTCCCAAGTGATGTTGATATCCTACAGAAAGGCCTCACTGAGACCAACGACTGGTGTCAGAACCATGGCCTTAAGCTCAATGCCAAAAAATGTGTCATCCCCTTTGGGAAAAACACGGTTCCCATGAATTACCACATCGATGGTAGTCCACTGAACACAGATGGAGTTGCAAGAGATCTGGGAACACAGGTTGACAGCAACCTCTCTTTTGAGCACCACACTGCCACTGTGGTCAGAAAGTCCTTCTATGTGGCACATCTCATTACTAAGGGTTTTGCATCCAGGAAGAAAGAGGTCATTGTCTCCCTCTACTATTCCCTCATTAGGCCAATCATCGGATACAATGCCCCATTTGGCATGCACCTCACTACACATCTGCAACAACTGGAGAGGCCGCAAAAGTACCTCACAAAGGAGGAACCTAGGCCTTAAACATTTGCCCTATATGGACAAGGCTCAAAAAAACTCCAACTCTTCTCTGTCTCATACCACCTATTTAGAGGTGATCTCTGCTTGACTTACAATGCCATGTCTGACCCAGCTCTGTTAGAAATGCTGCATCTAAAGAAATCCCAATCACTCTGCACCACATGCTCCAGAGACCTCAACCTCATTACCACAATCAACAGGACATGCTGGAGGGATAGGTTCATAACCCAGAGACTGCTCATGCTATGGAATAGATTGCCCATACATGTCAAGCAGAGAACCTCACTGGCCCTCAAGAGAAACCTTGATGAGTGGATGGGAAATAAAAAATTCACCCCAGGGATCACTCAAGTGGCTTTACTCGACAGAGGCACTAAGGTCAGGTGGCACGATGCCAGGGTAATCCTATGGGTTAGGCTTGTAAAGACTCCAGGACCATTAGCCTAGTACACACCTATGAACCTATAAATACAGATCTAGTTTTTTCTGTGCACGAAAAGCTCTTTGAACTGAGGTGTCTAGTTGGCATCTCAGGAACATAATCCTGTGTAAGGTAGTCAAGAAAGACTTTTGTTGGAATACTAGTTTGTGCAGGAGATCTCTTTCACCCAAGTGAGAGTTTCACAACACCACTAAATCTACACCCAAGGAAGAATTTACAATATTTTTTACATCACCTGTGAGGGTAAGAAAATGCAGTCAAGCAAACCTCTGTAAAAGAGTACCAGTGGCCATAGCTATGGAAGAAATATCAGAGTCATACACACACTGCAAACAATGAGTAGTAACCAAGTTATTTAAAACAAATTTTTCTTCACAAGAAGAAACTGAAGCTAAAAAATTTCTTACTTTAACAATATGACAGAACAAACTTTAGCATCATTCCAAGGGATCAAGACTTGTCTGTCTGATACGACATGATCAACAGACCACACTGCTCTGCCACAGATGGTCTGCACCTTTCACTTCTAGGCGTCCGAATACTGTCCGGGTCATTAGATACACCCACAGTATCTTTTTCAGGCAGTGCCAAATCAACAGACCTACCAATGTAACAAATTCTCTTAATGCCAAGCTGAAGGTGCTCAATGCTAGGAGTCTTAACAAGACTTAACAAGAAACTGCCCTCCCTGGAAGCTCTCCTTGCCCTGGACAATGCAGACATCTGTGCAGTAAGAAACATGGTTCAAAGGTGTGGAAAGCACTCCAGCAGTGCAAGGCTATAATGCCCATCACAACACCCTCTGAAAAGGAGGACAGGTTTCCACTTACAGAGGAAAAAAAAAAAAAAAAACACCCACCTCAAGATTGGTTAAGCATGATAACTCGTTTGAGTTACTCCATTCCCAGCTGACTACAGGCAAAATCCCTCACCATATCATACCCTAAAGAATTTTTCCAAGGCAAATTACCTTCAATTACGTAAAAAAACAGGCAATTTTAAAGTTCTCCCCAACTCAAAAAACGCAGAGGTCTATGCAGAAGTATACATGACACGAACACGCTGTACAACCAATACTCTGCATAGAAACAGCAGTATCTAACTGAACTAAACCCAGGGCTAGCTGGAAAAGCAAGTCACCCTGGTGGACCCCTTGCATAAATACAGTGTATAGCAGAAGGTAGAGATTCCTTTCTAGAAGTAAAAGGGAGGGTGCACAATACAGAAAAAAAAATCCCTCATCAGTCTCAACAGGCAAATCAGGAAGCTAGTTAAGTCTTCATAAAATATGACACTAAAATGGCTCAACTTGCTGGCCAATAAATTCTGCTCAAATTTTATCCCTTCATCACCACCAGCCACACCCCAAGGAATACTACCCACCATTCCTTTGCCTGTTATCACAAAAATCAGGTCATTGCATTCTCCAAAGCTAGAAACAGTGCAACAACGAGCCCTGATGAAATCATAAGGTGCCTACTGAATAGTTTGACTCATGACCTAGCAGACCCACTCAGATCTCTATTTAACCACAGTCTCCAGACAGAGTGGAGGACAGCAACAGTCATCCCTCTGCACAAGGGGGGACCATCAACAGATGCTGGAAACTACTCTGACTAGCCTCATATGGAAGCCTATATATCTAAGCATGGACCGGATTAACGATATAGGAAATCTCCAGACTCTCGACCCGACCCAGTTCCACTTCATCAAGAGCAGGTTCGGCCTGCTCAAATCTGCAGAACTTCTTTGAGAAGGTCACCAAGGCCATGGATGAGGGTAAGTCAGTACATGCTGCCTACCTTGATTTGGCCAAGGCATATGACAACACCCCACTCAGGTATTATAATAAACTCTCAAAATTGGGTGTAAACCTCTAGGTCAACAAATGGATAGCCAGATGACCCACTGACAGGACACGTTATTAGAGAGAGGGAGAATCCACATCCAGCAAGAAGCCAGTCACCAGTGGGGCACTATAGGGCTCAGTGCTGGGTCCCTTCCTGTTTGGGATATATACTTCACAGACATCAAGGCAAATGTATTTTGCTTTTGACTGACCAAGTTTGCTGATAACTGCAAGTTGGGGGCAATCAGCGACTCCGCAAATGATGTTAATATTCTACAGAAATGATTGGCAGAGACTAATTACTGATGTCAGCCATGGGCTCAAACTAAATGTGAAGTGCAAAATAATACCCTTTAGGAAATCAAATACTCCTGCAAATTAGATTTACAGCATCTCCCTAAGAATGGATGCCAGTGGCAAGAGATCTGGGTATTCTGACAATAATCTGAACTTTGACCACAACGTGTCCACTGTGGTGAAGAAATCCTAAGTGGCTCAGCTTATAAACAGGAGCATGGCATCCAGATCTAAAGATGTTATAGCACCACTGTACTTGGTCATCGTCAGACCAATAACAGAGTAAAACACAACCTTTGACATGTACCTTGCCAGGTACCTGCAACAGCTGAAGCACCTAAGAGGTTTCCCACCAAAAAAAAAAAAAAAAAAAAAAAAAAAAAAAATAATCAAGGGTACACCAACATGCCTTATGCTGATAAAAGCCCTATCACAGTATTCAGTTTCCTACTGACTACTGAGGGGTGGTCAATGCCTGACCTACAAAAGACAGTCTCTGATCCAGCCCTGATGAAAATGTTGCAGATTTCACAAAACTGCATGAGAGTTACCCACTCCAAGGATCAGAGACAACTGTGTGTCCCAGAGATGGCCAGTTCTATGGAAGAGGCTTTCTATTCATGTGAAGAAGAGCCTTTCCCTGACCATCTTCAAGCACAATCTGGAGCAAAGGAAGTGAAAGATTCACTCCCGGGGCAGTGCCATGACCCTTATGGACAGAGACAGTCTAAAAATTGTCAAAACCCCACTTGCTGACCCTTGTTATCTTTCCTCTAGGGATAGAAAAAAGCTAAGCTTGTAAGGGCTCTTGAGCCATTAGCCTTGTAATCGCCTTTGACAATTCAAAATTCTAAAAATCAAAGATGCAGACGTATACATTTTCCCATCCTTATTAGAAAGATTAGGGTTGGAATTAACTAAGTGCTTAGCAGCAGGGGAATCAACCACAGCTATAGCTGTCTGGTCATATTTAGGGATAGTACATAAAAATTTAACAGACTGAGGAACTTTATACATCCTATCTGCATTTTTAGGGACATATGGCCAACTATTAGAAAATTGCAGACAGCAGGACACATCCTTTAAAGCAGACAAGACAGGAGGAATAGAATAGATCTGACCGAAGATGACAATCCAGGAATCCTAGCAATTAAGGGAACTGGAGCAGACAAGCTGTGAGCCTCAGACTATCCAGATTTGGATAAAGGACCCTCGAGGGGTGCGAAATGAGATCCTGAATGGGATCCAAGGTGGAGCTAGAAGAGGAGGCCAAAGGAAGGGAAACCATACCTGGCAAGGCCAAAACGGGGCAATGAGGATCACTTTGCTCCCCAGTCAACAAGCTTTCTGTAGAAACTTTGGAATAAGGGGTACAGGAGGATAAGCATAAAGAAGATCGGGAGGCCAAGCATGGACTAGAGCGTCTCTGGGGGAATCACCCAGTGGGGGGGTTCAGAGCGAAGAACTCGCTGCACTTCGTGTTGGAATGAGATGCAAAGAGATCACAGCAAGGCTGACCCCACCCACTCTAGAAAGACCTGCTCCACTACTGAAGGATTCAGAGACCACTCATAAGGCATCCAAATACTTCGGCTTAGTCTGTCCAGTAGAATGTTGGACTGTCCCAAAATATATGTTTTGCTATCAGAAAACGACCGGTGATCGCCCATTCCCAAACTCTCATAGCCTCGCGACAAAAGGGGTAAGATTTGGTCCCTCCCTGTTTGTTGATATACCAGACCACTGACATGTTGTCTGACTGGACTGTAATGGTTCCCAGAGGTAGAAAGGCATGAAGGGCCTGCAATGCTAAAAGGACCGCCCTCATCTCCAGAACGTTTACATGCAAACTGGTCTCGATCGGGGGCCACATGCCTTGGACTGTCCTTCCCGAACAATGCCCCCCTCACCCTAGTTGGGAGGTGTCCGTGGTCACCGTGGCTTGGGCAGAAGCTGAAACAAAAGGTCTTCCCTCCAAAATTTCCGAAGATTGCATCTACCAAAGAAGGGATGACCTGCAGACTTGGCTGAGGTGTATTGGGTGCGACAACAGAAAATCCAACAGGGACCATTGCACCACTAGAGTCCACTGTAGTACTTGCATATGTAAATCGAGCACACGGAAGAAGTGTTATGGTCACTGCCATAGAAACTAGGGCCCTCAAGACCGATTCTGCTGTGGGAAGATGAGAACTGTAAATAAAGGCGACATGCATCCTTAGGTTTTGAACTCTCTCCGTGGTCAGGAAAGTTTTTGTCTGTAGCGTGTCTATCCATGCCCCTATGTATTCCATCACCTGGACAGGATTTAGAAGGGATTTAGCTGTGTTGATTGTAATCCCTAGGTAGCGTGCAAGCTTTAGGAAATAATCTCTGGTCCGACAAAGTAGGACGCTTGTTGGGAGCAGTGAAGAGCCAATCGTCCAGGTAAGGGTAGACCTGAATCCCCTGACACCTCAGGTGAGCTGCTACTGCTGCCATCACTTTGGTTAACACCCTGGGGGCTGTGGTGAGACCAAAGGGTAGGGCTCGAAACTGATGATGATAGGCTCCTAGCCAGAAGTGGAGAACCCTCCTGGAGCTTCTGTGCATCTTTGTGTGATAGTAAGCATCCTGGAGGTCGAACGAGCACATCCGGTCGCTCTCTTGCAGGTATAGCATGATGGACTGTAAAGTGACCATCCGGAACTTTTCTTTGGCAACTGACAGGTTCAGAGTAGATAGGTCCAGAATGGGCCCTCAAGTCCCCAGTTTTTTTTGGCACCAAAAAGAACCTGGAGTAGATGCCCGATCCAGACTACTCTGGGGGACAGGTTCGACGGCTCGCTTCTCTAGCAGCTTGGAAACTTCTAGTGCTGCTGCCTCCCTTTGCGTGGGTGGTATGTCCAGAAGGTGTTTGTAAGGTGTGGGGGGAACCACAAATGGGACTGAATGGCCTTTGGAAATTATCTGAAGCACCCAACGGTCTGATCACATGGACTCCCATGCGGCCAGATGCAATGATAGGCGAACCCCAACTGTCTCCAGAGCAGAGCAGTCGGGCAACCCCTCAAGGCTGCTGCACAGGCCTGTCAGAGAAAGGTTCTCGAGACCCAAAATTCCTCGGACCCCCTCTACCTCTTGGCTGGCGTCTATCCTGTCCCCCTCTGCCTCTAGGGAAAAAAGAGCTCCTAGTGTCCCAGGAATACTGAGACTTCTAGAACCACATCTTCTTTTGCCTTTACTGATTCTGGGGAAAAGGACCTTTGAGGGTTCGAGAAGCGGATTCTGACGGCTGACAAGTGTCTTCCAGTCTTTCTCACTCTGGACCAATGCGTCTCGAATGGTCTTACCAAAGAGGGAAGAACCGTTATAAGGTGCATTCACAAAAGATGCCTTGACGGGCTCCGTGAACTGACAATCTGAGCCAGGCATTACACCTCATGGACACACTGGACCCAGCCACCCTAGCCGCTCCTTCAGTAGCATGTGAGAGGAGTTGCATGAATGTGTTTGAAACCGCTGTTAAGGTAGCCATCCTCATGGAGAATGTGGCTCTGTCCTCCTGCGATATGGACTTTGGGGGAGACTCCGCCAGTTCCTTAACCAGGTTGCGCTGTTGTCTAGTAACGTGGGCCAGACAGTTCAGCGCCCTGATAGAAAAAGTCAATGACACATAAATCTGCTTCCCTACACAGTCCATCATCCTAGACTCATGGTCAGGGGGATGGACCGAGGAACTCTCCTGGGCTAGTTCCTTTTTGGTGACGGCTGCTACCACCATAGCGTCCACAGGGGGCCCTTTTTATTCCATGCAGTCTGTCGGTAGGGGGCTCAAAACTTTGTCCGGGCATTTAGGGATTGGTTCCACAGTGTCTAGCTCCTTCCAAGCCCATGAAGTGACCAAGTCCACCACGGGATTTGCGGGAGGGGACAACCAGGAAGTAGACAGGACCATGCCAAAAGCCTCCAGGAATACGGATTCATCAGAGGAAGGTTTTGGGGCGGACCAACCTCCCCGCTGGCGCAAGATTTCCATGAAGTCTCCAAAGGAGACATCCTTGGGTGGTGATCTGGGGGAACTTCCTCATCATCCAAATCTGTGTCCTCAGTGAGGGACTCGGGGGGAGGATTCCAAGTGCCTCCTCTTGCATGTATGTTTTCAAGGGACCTGTCCGGTGGGGCTTTCCGGAGGGGAACTCGCAAACCACCTGCCCCTCAGGGGGAACAGCCTGGGGTTCCTCGAGCACGGGCTGTCCCTGTGGTAAAATGATGGGATTCACAAACAAAGCAGGAGGAGTCAGGGTGGAGTCCGAAGATATAGTCAGGGGCCTTCATCCATTGGCGAGAACCCTTTCTGCATCGAACACAGAGGGAGAGCGAGCTTCCTGGGATACCATTAAGGGAACGGTTCTCCTCGAATCAGACATGAGAATCGGAGCCGGGCCCGAAGTAGACGGCACTCCGGGGGGGGGGGGGGGGCCTTGACCCGACAATGTTGGAGCCGATGGAAACAGTTCCACTCCCAGAGATCCGACACCCAGGCTCCAGCTCAGAGAGCCACTCAGATCCGAACTAGTCAGATCAGACATGCTCCAGGCAGCTGCTGGCATCGAGGAGAGAGGTACCGTTGGTGCCAACCCCCTGAATAGGGCCATCCGCAGATCCATATACTCTGAAACCGGGGGTCAAATCAGAGAAGGGGATATTGGTGTAAAGAAGGGAAGCAAGCTACCCCCTCCATAGGGAGAAGGGGCTGGCAAGACTCCCATCTCAATTTGTGTGCGAATAAACCTCGGCATCATTTTATCCATGTCGACTTCAGAGAGGCTGTGGGTGAACCGCGACAATGCCACGGACTCCAACCTGGTGGGTTGAGGAACCGAGGGTCTAGAGGGTTGTCAGGGCTCCTCCAGCTCCGGAGAAAATCTAGATCGGATGACTTTTACCAGGAGGCCCCGACGAAGCCGAAAGGTCCAGGGACCTCTTTCTCTTTTCTGGATGGTGCTCTCTCTCCTTCTCTCTGCCTTTTCTGCTTTCCGTTTCTACAGGCTTATAAGTAGGAGGTTGAGTCCCAGCCTGGGAGGGAGGAGAAGGAAGGAAAAGAGTAGAAGGAGAGGCGGCCACAGCAACAGCTGTGACCAAAGCAGAAAAGGAGGCAGCCGCCTCCGTAGAAGGTAGCAGACCCTTCATAACTAACTTGGCCCGCCTATCCTTAAGGGAGCGCAGTCTAAAAATAGAACAGTCTGCAGCTAAATGGGCCACACCCAAACACAGCATGCAAATGGTGTGGCCATCAGCAGGTGACAATTTGTGGCCATACTCCATGCATCTCTTAAAACACTTGTTTGGGGAGATCCCCCATGTCCCACAACAGGTACAAACTTTAAAAAAAAATGTTAAAACAAGTTTTAACAACACACGCCACTCATAACACACTCAGACAAGCACACAAAAGGCTGAAGGGGGGAGGGGAAGACTAACTGTAAACTACCTAAAAGCTAAGTAAAAAGGCTTTAACTCAACGCACCAGCGAGAGGAGGAGGAGAGGAAACCTACACTATCAGTACACACACACAAAAACACTAATCAAAGATAGAAACCCTACTCGCAATTTGGAACTCAAGAATCACAAAGCTTAGGCTAGCCTCGGCAAATGAGATCTGGGAGATGGAAGGTAGTGGTGGTGTATTGTGGGTAAGGGGAGGAGCTTGGAGCTCGGAGGAGATGCTAATGAATTTTCCGGCTCGAATCCGGTACCCACAGGTTGAAGATCAAATTAAGTAAACTACTTCAGATCTACGGCTACTGCAACAATGATAAATATGGTGAACATTTGCTTTCGTGCACTGAAACTACAACTTTAGCAGAATGACTAACATGATAAAGTCAGAGGGCATTCTGCAGAGAATTACATGGTGGCAGAGCATCACACAATGAAAAAAAAACAAACAGAAAAAAGGGAAATTGTTTCAAATCATGAAGCTACTGTGGTGAAACCACAGAAGGAGGCATTACTACAATAAAGCAAACCATGAAGGTAAGAATAGTGCCAAATCACTTCAAATAAGAATTTAGCAGATAGCTCTTTTTTAGCTCAATGTCAAAACAAAATTTTCCTCTCAGAGTAGCTAGGAAGAAAATTTGTAAATGGACAGATTAGTTAAACTTCTCAGTGGCCATTTCTGGCACAAAGGAACAATTTATTCTCACGGATACTCTGATATGAGGAGGCTCTAATGAAAGAGAGTTGGAAAAAAGTTTGCAATTCAAACCTATTAGCTTATTCGATGGCCACAAGAAGTCCCCCATGCTGCTGATTCTGACTCGAAAGGGGGGGGGGGGGGGCTACTCCAGTACCAAGCTGAAATCTCACACAGGAATGTAATCCATAAGAGGTGGTCTCAAAAGAAAATTACTATTCAAAAAGGCTTTTCAGACATTCAAAGAAGCCAAGGATGAGAATCTACTCCTTTATGAAAGGTGAAAATGTCTACAAAATGTCACTTACTCGAGAAGTAACCAAATCCAGAGTAAAGACTTGTGAGAAATAGTCTAAGCTAAAGATAAGAAAGATATGAAACGGTCAAGGACCTTTGATAAAGCACCTACGGAAAACTACAGCCACCTGATCTAAGTCTTTCCAATATTTTTTTTTTTGGTAAGATGTAATGATTTGGTCTAAACTTGATAGAAAGAGAGGTTTGCTGGTTGCCAGTAAAGTAAGCAAACTGTGTTAACAAAGGTAATGCAAGTCCGGATGGTGCTTGTTGGAGGGAAAGGATGGCATGGGCTTGAATGGCCACAGGCCGAGAGTATTTGTCCCCAAGAAAGGTAAGGAATCATAATGAGAAACCATACTGGTTAGGTAGAAAACAGGGCTACCAGACTGACTTGACTTGTGTTGCTTTATATTCTACATGAACCTCAGCAGCATGGGATATGATGGATGAACAGATGAGTTAAAGGGGCCATTTCTGGATGGCAGTTATCCTTGGCATGTTCCCTTATGGTTGCATGATGAAATAAAAAGCTGGTAGACTTGCTACTGGTCAGAAGACCAAGTTTAGGGACCACTTGTGCCGCTACATCAGAAATGAAGCTGTCCCGTAAGCTCTGTAATATGGGTGGCTATCAGAAACTGGACAGATGGCATAGCCCAATCCCACACTCTCAGTACTTCTAAAAACAAGGGACAGGCATGGTCTGTTCCTTGGTGACATGCAATACGAGAGCTATACTGAGGCAAAGAGTACTCAACAGCTTAGAGAATAAGAAAGGCTGCTGTCATCTTCAGAAAACTAATGTTAAAACCTGCCTCTATTTGTGTCCAGATAACCTGGACAGGCTGCCTTTGGTTACACCCCATCCTAGGGTGGAAGCATTCGTGCAGGATGACAACAGTGAAGTGGCAATACAGAATGGAACCCTGCAAATCAAAATGACCCAAGTGTCCCCTCATACTAATGACCATTGTGCAGTTATGCAATCTACACTTACCATAACAGTAGATGTTCAAATTCCTCACTGCTGCAGTAGCCTGCCTTTGGCTATCTGGGCTTTTATCCTGCCTAGGATACAACAGCTATCCACTCTTTAAAAAGCTCAGTCTCCCCTTCACACAGACTACTGATTTGACTGCAGATTTCTTCCAAGGGGCTAGCACGGATAACTTCAAGATTTTCATGGAAAACAAAAAAAAAAAAAGCTTACTTGTCCTGAAAGCCTACAAACCAAGATATAAACGTATAACAACTTTTTATCCCAACTAACTATAAAACAGTAGAAGAGGGGCAGAGGTAGGGTGTAGCTACTGCAACAGTGAGGAATTCAAACATGTATTATTATGATTACTGCAACTTACACAACTGCTCTTTATTCTCACTGCAGCAGTAGCCTTTGGATATTTGCATCGATTGCCTAAGTTTATCCAACCTGCGAGGAAAAAGAATAAGGGTCCATGTAGCTCCTGTACAATAGTCCAAGCAAAGCCTAGTTCTTGGCCTGGGAAAGAAATTCAGTATGTCATGCTTTGCAAATCTACAGGTACCGTATAATTGCCTCTAAAATGCTTCAAGAGACCACCCCTTTCCAAATATGCCATCAAAGAAAACAAGGCTCTATTAGAATGTGCCTTAATCTTGCCTGGAATTGTTTTACCTTTATGGGAACAACAAAAAGGTACAGTAAGGAACAGCCAACTGGAACTGTCTGAATTGACACAGGTTTTCTTTTACCAGTCCCATACCAGGAATTCCACATGTGTATAGCTTTCATGAAGGACTACTGACAAGTTAATATTAGAGTTACAAAAATATGACCAGAGTATATAGAATCTGTTCTCCCTGTCAATGTCCGACAAAAATGAATGACAGATGGCTACATTCAAGGCACACTGTGCAAGTAAGGTCTACATGGAGATTTTTTTAAACCCACAACCCTATATGCATGGAAAAACAAAAGGGTTAACCCACCATGTTACAACACATCCACATTCACAACTTGGATACTCTCTTGCAGGTCAGAGCAATAAACCAATTAGTCTACAAAAAATAAAAAAACAGCCAGAACAGCCAGTTCAAACAGACAAAAAACACTTTCTCCGCAAAATTTAAAGATCCCAATTAGGTGTCACCCAAATAACAGGTGATCTTGCATATTAACAGAAAAACATCATTGCAGAGGAGATCCAAATGGAGAGATAAGGCAGCAAGCAAGAGACAGTAGTACTGCTAAAATTCAATTCATCCTCAAGTGTTTGTGAGTACCTGCACGAAATACACCCTGTTTTTTTACAAAATCTCACCAAGATGACACTGACATATACACTGTATTTTTATAGCATATATCATGGACAGAAGTAGGTTAAAAAATAGACAGCTGGGTGCACAAGACCCACGATAAAAAACACACAAATGACTGTGCAGAATCCTCAAGACACAAACATTCCTACAATGGGGCTAGGCGAGGAACTGGGGGAGGATGCCCCCCCTGTTGTAGAAGAAAGGAACAATCCACAAAAACTGATAGTCCACACTACTATTGTCTTTACAGCTCTTCTTTGGCCTATTAAGGATAAGAAAGAAATTATGTATTGTTACTATTATGCAAAAACCCATAATTTCCAGACAGAAAATTAGAGGAATAAAAAAATAGTTCCACAAGAAAAACTATCAGACGCTTAAAATAAAAAAAAAAGTGCGTTCATTAATACAACAGATTTATGACAAACATTACACGGACCAAGAAACCTTGGTCAATTCTGAAAAAGAGGCAACAGAGGAAGCATGAAAACAAAGAACAAAATCAAGAGACTTTTGAAAGATATAAAAAAAGAAATATGGACATGGGAAAGAGAGAGATCTCATCTGGTGTGATATTTATGCAAAGGAGAAAGCCAAACTAATCAACACAAAAAGGTAGTCCCAAAGATATTCAAATAGAAATACAGGCAAAGGCATCCCGATAAGGAAAATTTTACAATAAAAAAGAATCATAAAGAGGGAATGTACAACAGAAGATTAGTAAAGTAGAAGTTAAAAAACTAGAAGTTGAAGTTATGGAAGACTTGCGAAGCGAAATATTTAGTGTAGAAAGTTTAACACAGGTTACATCACAGCATTATGGAACGGGTCCCCAAAGTATGGAGAAACAGGGGGATTATAAGATATCTGAAGAAATATGGACATAGAAAAGAAAATAGCTTTAATATGGCATAATATTTATGCAAAGGAGAAAGCAAAAATAAATCAAAACAAAAAGAGCAGCACCACCAAACATATTTGAAGAGAAATATAAGCAAAGGCATATAAACATGGACAATTTTACAATACAAAAAATAAGAAAACTAAATGAAAAAAGTAGATAACAGTATTAGTAATGGAGAATTTAAAGAAGAAGAAAGTGAGGTTATGGATAACCTGCGAAGTGAAGGATTTAGTGTAGAAAATCTAACTCAGAAAACACCACAGCAGGACAGAGCAATGGATCCCCAAATTAAGACAAAATCAGTGGAGCAGAAAACATCTGATCAGTTGCCGGATGAAGATACTTTGGAGCATTCCATAAGAAACCAATGCAAACATCCATCTGGAGTTGCAGAGAAGGGGAGGAACAGGAAACTGTGGCAACTCTGACACAGCCAATGTTGAGGGGTGATAGGTCAGTGAGTTCCCATATGAAAGAGCAATATATGACACAAGATGAAACCGAAGAGAATGTGGCACAGAAGATGCTGTTGAACTACCTATAGAATGCCCACAGGAAATGGAGAACAAAGAATATCCTCTCAGTTTAGAAGAGAATTACCTAAGTGAAGAGTTGCTTGATTTAGTAGAGGTGGACAGGCATATCAAAATCAGTGCAATAGATTACAGAAAGTCAATAAAACCCAGAAAGTTACAAGTTTGATAAAACAAATGAACAAAGTAATTAGGATTGACCACAGAAATTCATTGGATATAACAGAAGTAAATAGGACAGATTACTGTGCAGCTAAATTAATAACAAAGACTTACCACAAAAGCACAGGGTAGTAAGGAAAAAAAAAAGTAGAGAAATCGAATGTCAATGTAGAAGTATCGAATAGAGAAACCTATAAAGCAATTAAGACAAGAAGGGTCACTGTTAGAAGAATATACAAGAGGGAACAGATCAACAAAAATACTCAAAGATTGACGTGATAAAAGCAACGCAGTGTCAGAACAGATCAGGATCTACAATAAAAAGAGCGAATGTTCTTAAATCAAACACTAAAAATCGAAAGCACTGAATGTCGAACACATGGAACAGCGATTTTCTTCCCCAGGGGAAAAAAAGTAACTGGGCCATTTTTGAGACTTTACCATTTGCTCCACTGTGGTGCAATCTCAGAGTTGGTATATTTAAGTAGCGGGAGTGCGAAGGGCAAAGCCCCATACTTTATTTGGTCTTTGGAATTTTTTTTTTTTTTGTTAGGAGCAGCGCCCCCCCCTCCCCCCGGGAAAAAGAAAAATCGCTGTTACGTGTGTTCCACATTTACTGCTTTCGGTTTTTAGTGTTCAATATGACAGCGTTCGTTTTTATCATTCGACTTTGTGATATAGACCCCAGGATCTACCCTGCACTATCACAAATAATAAACTAAAAATATTAGCACTGGCAGAAAAAAACTTAGAAGATATGCAGATAAATATAAAACAAAAAGTACAAAATAAGCAATTTATTGATGACCCAAAAAAGGTTTAGAGAGAATTGGGAAACAAGGCAAAATGAATCGAACCACTACCAAAAGAAGAAATGGAAACATTTTGGAGAAATATTTATGAAGACTCTGTGGAACATAGGATGCTGAGTGGATAGCAGAAGTAAAAGAAAGAAGTTGTTCAAATGCATAGGATATGCAAAACTGATGAAGTTAACGGAAGTTACTGGACATAGAGATTGAAACAAAGTTAAGAAAAGCTCCTAACTGGAAAACTCCAGGCCCAGATGCAGTACCCAACTTCTGGTTAAAAGTATCAACATCTTTATATGACGACTTAGCCACGAGTAAGAAAGTACAGTTTTGTACCTACCATAAATGTAGATGTTCGAGTGCTCATACAGCTGCAGTCATTACAGATGGGTTATCCTGCCATCAGGCGGGTCCTCGGTCGGCCGAACTCCAAAGTCTAGGTCCGGCATCGGTGGTCGTCGCTTCTTCCCCGACGTCAGTGCGGCAGGGGTATAAGAGAGGCAGCCGACGCCATCTTCTTCAGTTTTTCTTGCCCCAGATGTCAGGTGCCCCCAGAAGGAAGGCAAAACATAAACTTATGTAATCATGCAAAACAGAATAATCAAAAAACAGTAGTTTCAAGCAAATACACCATAAAAGAATTCCCCAAATAGGTTGTATGAGAAGGTGTTTGTCATAAGGCCTGTCCTAAGAGGGGACGGAGGGGGGAAACCTGGACTGCAGCTGTATGAGCACTCGAACATCTACATTTATGGTAGGTACAAAACTGTACTATGTTCATCGTGCATACAGCTGCAGTCATTACAGATGGGAAGAATCCCAAAGCTAAGTAGGGGTGGCAGGCACTAAGTGGAACTAGGAGGAGCAAGGATGCCCTGCAAGACAGCTGTGGCAAATCCCGCTCTAGATTTAGAGTATAGTGGAAGGTGATAGTGTTTGGAGAAAGTGTGCACTGAACTCCAAGTGGCTGCTTCCAAAATGTCCTTGGTAGAAACCCTCCTGAGGAAAGCTGCAGAGGTAGCTGTGGCCCTGGTGGGGTGGGATCTGATGCTTGAAGGCACAGCTTTTCCATGAAAAGAGTAACAAAAGCGTATGCAGTGGGCTATCCATTTTGAGATTGTCTGTTTGGAAATGGCCTTTCCTTGAGCACCTGTAGCATAGGACACAGAGTTGCTCGGATTTCCTGAATGGCTTTGTCCTGTCCAAATAATAACGAAGTTGCTGTGAATGTCCAAGGAATGCAGTAGTCTTTTCCCTTTGTTTTGTGGATTAGGATAAAAGGTAGGTAAGTGGATAGTCTGATTCAAAGCTACACTGGATACTACCTTTGGCATAAAGGTAGGGTTGGTTCGTAAGGAAACTCTGTCCTGATGGAAAATGATGAAAGGTTGCACAGCCATGAGAGCCCGTAGCTCCGAAACCCTGCATGCTGAGGTGATAGCCAGAAGGAAGGCTGTTTTCCATGACAAGTACTGTAGTTCTGTTGAAGCAGCTGGATCGAAGAGAGGAAGGGTCAGATTTTCCAATACGAAGTTGAGGTCCCAAGCAGGGACTGGTGGTTTCCTTGGGGGTGTTATATTCTTTGCCCCTCTGAGGAACTGTCTTAAGAGAGGATGAGAGAATAATGGAGGATCTGTGTTGTATTGTGCAGAAATGGCTGAAGCGTGGATTTTGATGGAGGAGAAGGAAAGTCCACTGTTTAACATCTCAGCTAGGTACTGTAAAATTTGAGGTAAATTTATTACCCAAGGATTCTGGCCCTTTTCTTGATTCCAGGCACAAAATTGTTTCCATTTGGCGGAGTAGGCTTTTCTAGTAGAAGGTCTTCTGGCCTCCAAGATGACATCCTGCACCTCCTTGGAGGAGAGGGCCTGTTGGGAAATCAAGGGATTCTCCATGCAGCTAGATTTAGGGTTTTGAGCTGGCTATGAAGAGTCTTGAAGTTGTGCTGGGACAACAGAAGAGGGACTAGAGGTAGGATCCATGGTGGGGAATGTGTCAGGCTCTTCAGGAGTGGATACCAGTGTTGTCTTGGCCAATCTGGAGCAATGAGAATCATTTTTGGCCTCTCTGCTCTGGCTTTTAATAGAACTTTGGGCAGCAGAGGAAGAGGCGGAAAGGCATAGACTGTCAACGTTGTCCAATTGAAAGAAAGTGCGTCCACTTTCCAGGCTTGTGGATGATAGGTCCTTGAACAACATTTTTTCAATTAGTAATTTCTGTGGGTAGCAAAGAGATCTATGTCTGGCTGTCCCCATGCCAGAGTTATCTTTGTGAAAACTTGAAAGGATGCAACTTCCATTCGTGTGGATCTGTCATATTTCTGCTTAGGCTGTCTGCCAGTGTGTTTTCCTTCCCTGGCAGGAATTGTGCCTGTAGTTGAATTTGCAATTCCAGTGCTGTGTTCCAAAGGGTCATGGCTTGCCTGCACAGGGGGTATGAATGTGTTCCCCCCCTGTTTGTTTATGTACCACATCACTGTGGTGTTGTCTGTCCTTATCAATAGCTGGCCTGGATGCAGTAGGTCTTTGAAGGCCGTAATAGCATTTTGCATGGCTAGCATTTCCTTTTGGTTGATGTGTAGGTGCTTCTCTTTTTGGGACCATTTTCCCTGAATGCACTGATCTGTCATGTGTGCTCCCCAGGCATAGTCTGAGGCGTCTGTTGTGATGATTTGAGTTGCTTGAGGTACGCAGAAAGGGAGACCTATGTTTCTTTGGCATGCTTGAGCCCACTACAGAAATTCCTTTTGAAGGCATGGAATGACTGGTATAATTGTTTCCAAGCTGTGGCTGTGTTGAGACCATAAGTTTTTTAGTTACCATTGAAGTTTCCTCATATGCAGCTTTGCACATGGGATTAGTAGGATGCAAGATGCCATGAATCCCAGAGCCTGCAGGACTTTCCTTGCAGTCAGCCTGGTGAAGGTTGCCATTTTGCTGAAGTACTGAGACAGTTGCCCTTGTTTGTCTGGCGTGAGGTAGGCCATCTGGGTGGTTGTATTCAAGCTGGCACCCAGGAAAATTATTTGTTGAGAGGGTATTCATTTTGATTTCTTTTTGTTGACTGTGTATCCCAGAAAGTTCAACAGTTTTATTACAAACGCCAGGTGTTTCAGAAGTATGTCCTTGTTGTCCGCTTGGATCAGGCAGTCGTCCAGATATGGGTATATTTGTATTCCTTGAAGTCTGCAAAAGGCGATTACTGATGCCAGGCATTTCGTAAACACTCTGGGCGCAGTAGATAAGCCAAAGGGCAATGCAGAGAATTGATAATGGGTTGAACCTGCAAGAAATCTGAAGTATCTTCTGCAATCTTGTCTGATAGGGACATGCAGGTATGCCTCCTTGAGGTCCAATGTTACCAGCCAAGACTCCTTGCCCAGCATGGGAAGAAGCTGCTGTAATGTGAGCATCTTGAATTTTGGTACCTGTAAATAAGTGTTTAGGATGGATAGGTCTAAGATAGGTCTCCAATCTTTGCCTTTTCTTGGTACCAGGAATAGTCTGGAATAAAACCCTTGACCTTCTTCTTTTGCAGGTACCTCTTGAATCGCTTTCATGTCCATGAGAGCTGAAATTTGTTTTTGTGCCTCTCCCTTTGATTTTGTGGTAGGTTTGGCATGCCTCTCATTTTTGGAAGGGTGTGAAAGTGGAACCTGTAGCCTCTGTCTATAATGTCCAGAATCCATTTGTCTTTTGTAACAATATGCCAATTTTTTTGAGAATAATGCCAGTTTTCCACCCAAAGGTGCTGCCATTAAAGCTTTGCTTGGCAGGTAAAGGGGGAAGTCATTGTGTCTGCTTTCTGAATGACTGTGATCTATCTTCTCCACCTCTTGGGGTTGGTGCTTGCCACTGTCTGGCTCAGAAAGATCCTTGAGGTTGCCCTCTACCCCTTGGGCGTCTGTATCTGCCCCTTTGAGGTCTGTCCGTGGCTGGAAAGGACCAATTTTTTGAAGGCCTGTTTCTGCTGAAACGTGGAGGTTGTACCTGCAGGAAATCTTTCACTGTTTGCATTGATTTCGCTTTTTCCTCCATTTTCTTTAGTACCTCCTCAGCTTTAACACCAAACAATACATCTTTTTGAAGAGGTGCATCTAATAATTTAGATTTGACATGATCTGGTAAGGCTTGCTCTTCGAGCCAAGAATGTCTACGTATAACAGACCCCGTAACAGCAGCTCTACATGAGGCCTCTAAAGCATCAAAACCACACTGCAAGGTGTGCTTACCTACTTGCTCTGCACCATGCAACAAATCCTGCAACTCTTTTAAATCTGGTTGTTCTGGTTGTGTCATTTTGCTTTTCAACTGAGATAACAAAAACTGTTGATACTTTAACATATGGAACTGACAGTTTAATGCCCTCATGGTTAAAGTGGCCGAGGTATACACCTTTTTCCCCCACCTTTCTAAAGCTATGGAATCTCTCTCTGAAGGTAATGGGTTTTTAGCAGTAGAGGCCTTAATTCCCTTGGGACCCTGTGAAATAGTTTCTGGGTCAGCAGTATGGCTTTTGTATAGAAACTGGTGTGAATCAGGAACACGGTAATGCCTGTCTGGTTTAACAGGAGCTGAAGGTAAAGAATCTGGATTAAGGCTCGCTTCTGTGTACACATCATCCAATATATCTAAAACAGGAGGGATAGCCAGGGGCCTATGCTGGGGGAGCAAGAGAAAATCCCCAAAAGAGTAGTCCTCAGGGGGGGAGACCGAGGGAATAGACTCCTCTGCATCAGAGTCTTCAAAAGGAGAATAGGCATAGTCCTGGTCCTCAGAATGTTCAGAGGTAATAGAGGCTTGATCTGAGGAAGGGTAGTCTTCCTCTAATCTGGGCCTTTTGTCCGAGGGGGGTTGAGAACCCCTGATAAGGGTAATCAAATCCTCAGCCATTTTGAGCATCTGTTTTTTTAGGTATGGGGCCTTGAGAGGGGGTTTGAGGTCCCTGTTTTTTGGTTTTCATGGCTGCTTTAGATTTTGTGAAAGCTTTAATAGAGAAGGAGGAAGGCCTGAAGACACCTTGAGAAATGGCAGGCCTGTCTAAACTCTGAGTTTCCCCGCCAAGAGTGGCGTCGGTATCTGTAGTAGGAATGGGGACCGAGGAGCCTGCGACCTCGGGTACTGAAGACACCGGTAATGTAGTGTCATCGGTACTCAGGGGCTGCGTGGGCGCCTCGCTGAGAACCAGAGAACAGGTAGTCGGCCTTAGCGTGGTTTCAGTAGTCGGTGCGGACCTCGTATGTCGGTCCTTATCTTTGCATCTTTTACTCAAAACTGGAGTCGGAGTATCCAACGACATAATTAAATTTTTTTACCAAAATAGTGAAGGGCGAACTCCACCCGGCGTTTAATAGTGCGCTTGTTGAATCTAGCACAAAAACGGCAGGCCGAGACGTCGTGGTCTGGGCCTAAACAAGGTATACAGAAAGAGTGGAAATCCTTGTCATAATACAGAACTATCGAAAGGGGAAGACTAAGTATGAGATGGATAGACTATAAAAAACAGTGGCAAACCACTCTGCAGTTAAGCCATGATAAAGGACAAATTCTTATTCCAGGGATACAAATTCAAAGTGGAATCTTCCAGGGTGACATGCTTTCACTGCTGCTCTTTTGTCTTGCCCTTAACCCATTAAGCTGCTTACTTAACAGATTAGGTCACAGCTATAATTTGGCTCCCAGAAAACAACAAAGTGTAAAGACTTCTCTTCTTTTTGTGGAGGATTTACAACTGTGTAGTTCATCAGATAAGGAACTGAAAGCAGAACTGCAAGTGGTCAAAACTTTTTCAGATTACATAAGAATATCATTTGGTCTTGATAAATGTGCAAAAGCAACCTTTAAAGCAAAAAAGCTGCAGCACCAAGAAAACATCAGCTTGGGACGGGAGTGTGATATAAAAGAACTTGAGCAAGAGGGAATGTATAAATATTTGGGAACTGATGAAGAATCAACAATAAAGCATAAACAAATGCAAATAAAACTCCGTAAGGAACATTTTAGAAGGCTTAAATCAATACTAAAAAACAGCATTGCCATCAAGAACAAAGTCAAAACTATAAACCAATTTGCTCTTCCTGTCTTAACTTACGGTTTTGGAGTGACTGGCCCCAAAATGTGTTTTATAGTTCGGACAGGAAAATAAGGATGCTTCATGCTTAAATGATTTATAAAAATCAGTGCATGCCAAGATTATATATTCCCCATTCTGAAGGGGGTATGGGCCTTCTTGAAACTGATTACATGAACAATTCTGCGATAGTGGGACTACATACATATCTACTGACCTCATAAAACCCAAATGTAGTAAAAGTTTTGAAACATGAGGACAAGTCTAAGATGACTTCCCTGCTCAATGTAGCAGAAGCATATCGGCAGTCAAGCGGAAATGGAAATCAAGCCAGAAGTAGATAAAAAATCACACAGCAACTGAATGTGCCAAAAAAGAGAGGAGGAGGAGGAATACAAGGTGAAGGATCAGATGAGAAGGCTAGAAATGTGGAAAATGCATAAATATACTTGCAAATATAGAAAACTCTTAGAAGAAACCTTATTGCTGATCAGGATCAAACGCAGGAATGATTAAGAACAGGTGAATTTAAAGCAAAAGACAAAAGGTTAATATCTGGAGGCTTAAGACAGTGAACTATGTACATGTTAATATAGAAAGTCCACTGAACAGATGAAGAAACAGACAAATGTAGGTTTTGTAAAACAAAATTGGAAACCGATGCACATCTTGTTACTGGCTGTAATATACTAATGGCAGAAGGACTGTACACTAAAAAGCATAATGTTGCATTAGGGAGTGTGTGAACTTCACAACACTGAAGCAGCTGAAAAACACTGGAAACATGAGCCACAAAGCATAATAGAAAATGATGAAGTTTATATCACATGGGATTATCCATTAACAGTTCAAAAAACAGATGCAAAAAAAAAAAAAAAAAAAAAAAAACTTACAATCGTTCTTAGATATGTTACCAATACATGTAACTCCATATGAATTGTGGAAGGAGTCACTCTTGGGCCCATTGCGGGTGCTGCGAAGAGCACTTCTGGCTAACAAAGACTGAAACAAATACTAATTTCATGAACTTTAATTATACTTTGACTTAGGAATGGGGTCCAGTCCTGTCATGGTATAAGAAACCCAAACGACATGGAGAAATTAAAAGCAGAACAGCTGGAGCAAAGTCTGAAATGAAAAGGAGGCTCCATGATCAGGCAGGTTAGCAAGGGATATTTGTCAGCCATTTCAAAGGAGTAAACATGCAATGGGATAGCAACTCACACAAATGTTTGAGAACCACAAGTAATCCTCCTGGGTAGGACCCTCGTTATAGATGAGGCCCAAACTAGAAAATTTCTTACTAGCTGGATTTCTTGCCTCCTTTAGTATCTGCTGCATGTTCTCTCATTAAAAAATTGCTTAGAGGTATTAGGATTCAATCTTCCAAGTAGTCAGTTGAAATTGTTCAAGAGTGGCAGTGTATCAAACACCCAGTATCTTGTACGAGTGGATCCAATCTGTGAGGAAGCTTGAGGTAACTACCCCTGCCCAATTCTATAAGAAGGGAGAACAGATGTTGCCTGGGCAAGAACAGACTCACCACAACACTTGAAGAGATCTTCAAAAACTTCACTATGACTTTGGTTACGAGTGGAAAGGATGAAAATGCATACAGGAACATTCCCAACAGGAATGAAAATGCATCTGTGTTCCAGGCTTGTCTACAAGGAGTCCAGATACAGAATTTACTTGGTTGTCTGTTTTGAAAGAAAGAAAAGAAAGTTGTCTGATGAAGTCAAATGTGAAACGAAAACGCAGTGTGGAGTGTTTTCAGCGTTAATATTTTTGTTGCCTGATTAAACTCAACGAACCAGTAACTGCAGCCTTATTTCCTATTAGTGCTTTGACATTGAAGTTGACGTTTTTTTTTGGTACTGATATCCGTTTTCTATTTCGTGGCCGTTTTGAAAGAAGGTACACAGATGTTTTTCAGGAGTTGTGCACAACTGGATTCATTATCGGAAGACCCTCTCATTCGATTTCCATTTGAGAGGGTCTGCCCTGGTCCTGCACAATTTATCTAGTCACTACATTTTGCCCTGGTGGTGTTCGATATAGCTGTAGTGTTATACAATGATGCAGAGCTAAACCCAAAGCCAACATACCCAGTCTACACAGGGTAAGGCCCGGTACCCCTACTATTTTACTATTTATGTACAATATCACTAGGGCATTGTCTGTAATTACTTGCATAGGTCACAGACACCACAGGTCATGAAGAGACTGCATAGCATGGATAACAGTTAACATCTGATATTTTTGTGCTTTGGTCTGTCTGAACTGTTGCACAGGCCTCACACCTTTAACTCCCATAGAAACTGCTACCTAAACAAAAACGGAGGAGTCTTATTTTCCTCCACCAAAGCAGGTCTTTATTAAAAAAGTCCCAAACTGGCATATGAAAACCACAGAGGATGAGAATGTTGAGTCTACATGTTTTTTTTCTACCTATATACATCCTGGCAAGAGGAACCATGATAATCATAGAAGTTATGAACTCTTGAATCCTGAGATATTCTCTGCTGAAGTCCGACTGGAGAAGATCAGGAAAGTTTCCATACATAAATGCACCTTTTCCTGCGTTAGGAACGCCTTTGAAGAAACGTGTCTAGGAAATCTAATCGCTCAATACTCTGAAGGAGTCAAGGAGGACTTCTGAACATTTATCTGAAGCCCACATTGGTAAGCAGTGAAGAAACCCACGTTAATGACTCCAGACACAAGGCAACGGACTCTCCAAAGATCAGTAAGTCATCTAAATAAGAAATTTCTGTTAAAAGACTCTGAAGAGTCAACATTTGGAATTTTGGTATGTTCACAAACTGATTCAGAAAGGAAATACCTAGAATTGGTCTAAGGAAACCAGATTCTTTGAAACCATATACATCCTGGAGTAGAAGCCTTCTTCATTTGGTCTAAAGTCACGGGTAATAAGAGTACTACTGTTATGGGACAAGACCAGCTTATTAAAATGTATATTAATTTCAGTTTATTAATGATGCTATAATATGACTGCTAAAAAGCAAATATAATTTGTATGCAGGGCTGGGGAAATACAGCTTCGTAAGCCACATTATTGCTGTCTTTTATACTGCATTCTTTTAAGTATGTAATAAGAGATTAATAGTACATGTTGCAGTTACTACAAAAGGAATTTGTTAGCCCTACTCCTCCAGGCTAGGAGTGTGTTGTTGCTAGGGCAGGTATGAAACATCCAAGGTCAGAAACAAGACCCCTTGGAAGCAGGTGGATCATGTACAGGAAAGTGTTCGCGTGAGGTCTGACGCAAAAATCACAAGGGATAAAGACATTTGCAAAGTTTTCTATAGGACACAGTCATTGTAAAGTAATGAAATTGTATGCCCAGTTTGATAAGAAAATGTATAAAAACACATTTTTTGTATGTAAAGTGAGAATGCTTCATCAAGGGCTATGAAGACGGACTCCCAGCGCTGTAAGAATAAAATTTGTTTGCACATCCTGAAGTGTTGTTCCTGACTAAAGGCATATAAATTCTTAATGTTATTTATTCATAACAATTTGGTGCCGTGATGTGGATCTGAACTTTGGTATCGCTGCAGGGCAGTTCTGGAATAGGGCCCATCAAAGATTTTCTGTGAATTCCACACTGCTTTGTATGGAAAATTCAGAGACTCAGGTGTGCAAACATACTAGCCTTGGCAGGGAAATTGTTTTGTTTTGTAATGGGAAAAGGATTGGTTTGGTTTTTTTTTTAGACAATTTTTGCAAATGTAAGTGCATGACTGTGTTTTTGTTTGACTGAGTGGTTGTAAGGTATACAAGTAATAGTGGGAGGACCCCACAGTAAATGAATATAGCAAATGTATGTGCACATAAAAGTAAAGGACAAATTAACACAAGGAGGCACCTTGTGTCGAGGGTGGTACCCTCAGGATTGAAAGGTAAGTAGTATGAGAGATGTTTTTATTTCTGTCAATGTATGAGAGAAAGGAAAAGAAAACGTTAAAAGTAAAGTTAAAACAAGTTCATGAGCCCACCACATGATTGGGACGTAGACTGTAAAATTAAAACAAGTTCATGAGCTCACTGCATGATTGGGACGTAGACTATACAACAAGTTCATGAGCCCATAGCACAATTGGGACACAGAATATATACTGTCAAAACAAATTCATGAACCTACCACATGATAGGACGTAAAGGTATGCGTTGTTAAAATGAATTCATGAGCCCAAAACACTGGGACTTAACAGTGCGATTGTGTGAAAGTAACCTCAGAGGGTCCAAATGAGTGGTCAGTTCTGGACACAGTACCTATTTGCCCTGTTTTCCCAACTGCAATGCTGGAGCTGTAACTTTTGAGCTCGCACAGGGACGAAAGCAAGGGGGTGCTGTAAGAAAAGGCTGATCGAAACCTCTCCTCTGTTGCTGCATACAGACAGACTTCCTACCTTTCCCCCTCTGTATGGTGTGTGGATTACTACAGTTATTTTCTGTCTTTGGAACTGCCAGGATCGAAGAGTTGTAAGGTAAGCCTAACATTTTTATTATCACCAATTTATAAAATAAGAAAAATGGGAGCAAAGATAATCAAGCAAGATCAAATCCCTGAAAAGGGAACACCTGCATATTTTATGTATTTTAACTATGGGAAGGAAAGTTGTAAATATCTGCATGACTGGTTTCAGCTTACTAAGAATTGCACTGATGGGGTATTTCCATTAAATGGAACTTATGATGAGACTAAAGTGCTGACACTGAAAGGTATTTTGGTAGAAAAGAAAAGCAAACTAAGTGGGGAACAAATGACAGCATTTTATTCTTGGTACAGTGAAGCACTTAAAAGGAGTTAGCATTAAGAGGGTTGCAGGATGTTACTAAGAAATTGTTGCAACAAGTAAAAGATGTTAAAAAGGCAGTACAGACCAGTAAAAAGGGATCTCTTTATCCTGTCTTAGCAGGTTTGGAACAAACAGAGGATGGCCAAAAAGCAGAAACTTCTAAAGAGGATGATAATCTTCCAGTAGCTACTGCACCTCCACCCCCATATGCACCAGTATGGGTACCTCCTGTACAAGACTCTGTTGCTTCTCAGACCCCTACCTTTTGATCTACTGTCCAGTGGGCACCCAGTTCGCATGATACTGGAACATCTCAGACTGGTTCCTCTGTTCAATCTTCATCTTCTGATGAGGCACCTGCAGTTGAGGGGCATTCTTCTTATCATTCTCAGATAGCTTCTACTTCCCCAATAGGGGCATTAGTATTTGACACTCCTGTATCTCAAACGCGCTCACATGACAGGGTACAACAAGAAATTACAACGTCTGGAAGGGATCTATTGGCACCTCTCAGGGAAATTTTGGGGGCTAGCAATAGGGAACTTGTTTATCGTCCTTGGACCCCTGCTGATTTGCATACTATGTCTAAAAAATTTCCAAATATTAGAGAAGATCCATTAAAATTCAAAGAATTAAAACTATAACAGAATGTTACGATCCTACTTTGACAGATTTAAATCAACTGCTGAGGGTAGTTACTTCAGATGAAATAAGAAAGCAGTTATTGGAAAAGGCTGAAATAATAGATTTCACTCTCATAGGGAATGCATTAACAGAAACTAACAGCATTGTTAAACATTACAGATGTGTGCCAAGTTAGGACTGACTAGTCTAAAATACAGGCATGTAAACAAAATAAAGGGGAAGCCCCTGCAGACTATTTGAGTTGCCTTAAACAGTATTTGCTAGACATTCAGGAAAATCAGAACTAGAAGAGCAAGCTAAGCCAGCTACTGCAGCAGTCTTTGTGCAGGGTCTGCAAGCCCATGTACAAAATCAAATAAAGCAAGTGCTCATAGACTGGCAAGGAAAGGACTTAGAGTCTAAGTGCTGCAAATCACTGTATAGAGCATCAGGAAAAACGAAGGAAGGATACGGAGGATAAGCTGTTAACTTTACAAATCAGGCAGCTGGAAAACCCAAGGGGTTGCGGTAGATGCAGGGGAGGAGGAATTGCTAGAGGATTTAGCAAACGTGTTGGTCGAGGGGAACAAAGTGCAGCTGGTTGGCAAAAATGAGCTGGCAGTGCCCCTCCAGCTTCATCTTCTACATCTTGCTTTAACTGTGGAGAAGCAGGACATCGGAAAGGGGGGTGCCCACACAGGCAAATGCAAAGATTGCAAGACACTTGGACTGAGTGGCAACAAAATTATAATAAAGCAGGTTTTCCTCCACCACCTCCTCAGATTGGAAGGAGTCAGGAAGCTCCGTACTGACTAGGTCAAGAAAATAATACAGAAGTGAATTTTAACCCTCTACTGCCAATATATCAAAATGGGCCTTACATTAAGATGAAAATAAATTCAAAGAAAACACCATTTCTGGTGGACACTGGAGCTACTAGGTCTGTGCTAAAAATTACTTCAGATAGTTAAACACCAGTACCACAGCATAGTAAAGGCAGTTGGAATAACAAATACTACGGTTACGTATCCTATTTCAGGACCCATCCCCATTTTTTTAGGTCCGATTGAAGAAAAACATTCTTTTCTTTTAAGTACTACTGCACCAGTAAACCTACTAGGAAGAGAATTGTTACATAAGCTGGGTTGTACTATTTATTGTACCCCAGAAGGGGTGCATCTAAATGCTCCAACAGAATCAGAGGGGGAAGTATTGGCAGTTTTAGCAGAAGCTGAGGAACAGCCTGCTGGAAGCATACAGACAGATGGAGAGTTACTACAGCGGGTACTTGCCAACTTGTGGGCTAAGCATGCAAATGAAGTAGGTATACTGAAATCAGCAAAACCAGTAAAAATAAATTAAATCCATCAAAACCTCCAGTTAAAAAGCCAAGAAAGGATACTTATAGATTTGTACAAGACTTAAAGGCTGTAAACAATGCAGTACTAACTACTTTTCCTGTTGTTCCAAATCCATCAAAAATACTGAGTTGCATACCACCTACAGCTAGTTACGTTTCTGTAATAGATTCAGGGACAGCAATATACATGGACACACTTGCCACAATTATATACTGAATTTCCTTCATTATTTTCTCAAATTCTAAAAAAAGACTTGGAGAATGTGACATTTCCGGGTAGGTCTGTGTTAGTACAACATGTAGATGATTTACTTTTTGTTGTGTCTTTCGGCTTTTCCCGGTTAGGGGACGCCACAGCGGAACTCCGGTCCGCTAATGACTGGCAGTAGATTTTTCCGTGTCGAGTTGCCAGCTCTGACGCACAACCTTCAACGAAGGTACGCCCATTCACGCACGTCTCCACACAGAAGATGCTCTAGCTGAAAATTGAACAGGACAATGTCTTACTGTGAGGCGACAATGATGTATTAATAGCATCAAACTCCTTTCAGCAATGTCAGAAGGATACCTTGCATCTTCTGACTATCCTTGCAGAAAAGGGAAACAAAAGTGTCTAGAGAAAAACTACAGCTGTGGTCATCTCAGGTGCATTTATCTTGGTCATTTAATATCCCAGGGTACCAGGCAAGTGTTACCATCTCATACTGGTGCAATATCCAAGGCCCCACGTCTGACTACTCAGAGACAGCTCAGGTCTTTCCTAGGTAAGACAGGATACTGTAGACAGTAGATTCCTAACTACAGAGAAATTGCCAAACCTTTGACAAATCTTTTAAAGCAGAATACACCAGAACCTCTCCTTTAGAACAGTTAAAAGGAAAATTAATTTCAGAACTTTAAGCAAGCTTTAGCTACTGCCCCAGCTTTGGGGTTACCAGATTATAATAAACCTTTTATTTTATTTTGTCATCAAAGAAATGGATTCACTCAAGGAGTACTTGCACAAAAACATTGTCCACTGGCTTATTACAGCACAGCACTTGATTCTGTTGCAAAAGGTTTTCCACCTTGTTTAAGGGCAGTTGCCGCTGCTGCCATTCTAGTTAATCTGGCACAATCGTTGGTGCTTGGGTATAATCTCACAGCAGCTGTCCCTCATTCCGTATCATCTCTTTTGCTTAAAATGAAAACTCAACCACTCTCAACTGCACATCTAATGAGATATGAACTTGCACTTCTTTCTGATCTATCTATTTCTCTGATCCGCTGTCCTGTTCTAAATCTTGCATCTCTGTTGCCTACTGCTGAGGATGGTGAAGTGTGTCTCTGTGTGTGTGTTTCTGTGTGTGTGTAACTATTTGCTTTCTCTTAGAGAGGACTTAAAGGACACTCCTATACCCAATGCTGACATGCATCTGTTTGTGGATGGCTCCTGTGGAAGAGATCAAACAGGAAAGTTGATCTCTGAAATAGCAGTCTGCACAGAGGAAACAATATTGTTGCAACAAAGATTAGAGGGTGTTCACTCTGCTCAAATAGCTGAGCTAGTGGCTTTGCAAAAAGCCTGCGAGTTAGCCAAAGACAAGGTGGCCAATATGTTTACAGACAGCCGTTATACTTTCAGGGTGGTACATGATTTTGGACAACTTTGGAGAGATAGAGTGAGGGTTTTTTGACCTCTTCAGGAAATCAAAAAATTCAGGGCACATAAAATCATTAGTAAAAAACAAACAAACTAAATGAACCAAAAAAGACAAGGTAGGCTGTCCACTCCAAATAGATGTCCAATAAAAGATTTAATATTAGCAGTTTCGTTTGGCAATGTTGTCAAACTTCATCAGATACAAAAATAACAACAGTAAAATCATTTAAATAGTGAATGTAATGCTGACATCACTTCCCTTCATCAAAAATAAAGGTATATCATCCAATTTTATCATAAATCAAAACAAATATTTTCAAAACAGATATATTAGAATATGTTTCTAAGTAACTCATCTGTCCAAAGCCTTTAAATTGAACAAACATTTTACATTGCAGTTGTCATTGAGGCCAGGAAAATTAAATGAGTTAAGGCGAAGTTGCCAAAGTAATTCCTTCTCTTCCAATATTAAAGACCATGGGACACCCCTCTTATCAAGGACAACTTTTTCCAAAATGGAAAATAAAAAGGAATGGTTACTGCTCTCAACAATGTGTTTGGCCAAAGCATTGTTTGAATTGTTTTTACAAATATTATACGTGTTCATAAATGCGCTGTTTCAATGGTCTCTCAGTTTTACCTACATAGAAACATTTGCATTTGTCACGAGGCCAAATAAACCACTCCCTTTGTTTCACAATTATATTTTTCCGAAATGTGAAGTTGTTTTCCAATTATATTCACATTCTTGCCCACTTTTATGTGTTTGCAGAAATTACATCTGCCACATTTGTACATAACTCTGATTAATAACTGGTTTTATAAATGGTCTCTCTAACAAGGCTTTTAAGTTGTGACCTCTTCTGAAAATGAAAATGGGTTTATCACCTAATTTATTACGTATAGTAAAATCAGTTAATATTAAAGTCCAATTTTTGGTAGGACTTTATTACACCAGTGGTATTTGAAAAAGGTCATGTTCCTAAACCTGATAAAGGAGGGGGTTTGGTTTTCATGGAGGAAACCAATTACATAGAGAGAGTTAGAACATTGTCGGAAGCTGATACTTATACTGAAGTATCTTTAAATGAGATCAATGGAGCTTTTCAATGAATAAAGTCCTTACTTAATCACATATTTATAGAAAGAACTATATCTTTAGACACCCTTAACTATTTGTGTATGCCAGCTCCCAAAATACCACCTTTTTTCGTACTTCCTAAAATACATAAAAGCATTCAAAACCCACCGTTTCTTCCCATTGTTAGTGGACAAGGTTCTATCACTTTTGCTTGCGCGAAATTTGTTGATCAAAAATTGAAAACATATTTGGAAAAGGGAGTCCCAAATTTGTCGTGACTCCTGGCATTTTTTAGAACTTAACCTTTTTGTCTATGATGAATCTTTACATTTTCTCACCATAGACATCAAGGACCTTTATACTGTCATTCCCCAGGATTTGGGGTTAGAATGGATAAGGGATTTCACAGTAAGTAAGGGAGCTAAAAATGATGAAGTTCATTTAATAACACCACTTTTGGAAATTGTTTTACACTACAATTTTTTTTTATTTAAAGAAACCTTTTACAAGCAAAATTCAGGGGTAGCTATGGGCTCCCCATGTGGAGGGAGTTTCGCTAACAGTGTGTTGTGTTTTTGGGAGAGGAACTTCCTATTTGAGGGCAACTTACTTAAAACACGTTAGATGGTATACACACTATTTAGATGATATCTTTATTTTGTTTGATGGTAATGAAACAATGGCAGAGACCTTTGTCCAGCATTTATCTTCCATCACTGAATTTTTGAAATTCACTTTTAAATTTAATGAATATAACTTCACTTTTCTGGATGTTTCATTAGTTAATGACTCTCCAAAAGGAAGATACTTGGTTAGCGTGTATAGGAAAGCCCACTTATTCTAACAGTTTTTTACATTTTGAAAGTTCCCATTCCTTCCATCAAAAAAAGCAGTTGTTAAAGGACAACTTGTCCGAGCGGCAAGAATGTAATCTCTTTTCACTTCTTTTTTGATGGAAGTTAACACATTAAAAGACATGTTTTTAAAAAGATCCTACCCTTTGGAATTAATAGATAATTTAATTCAAGAAGTGACCTATAAGAGGAGAAATGTTTTTTTTCAAACTTATTTTAGATAGATCCATCGAGGACACTAATTATTTAGACAACACTTTGACTGAAACATCTCAGAACTTGATTTGTATTGCTCAAAACAGTTTTAGTCCGACTGAACAAAGTACCTCCTTTATTACACCTTTTTCAAATACCACTGGTGTAATAAAGAAAGTCCTGACCAAAAATTAAACTTCAGTATTAACTGATTTTACTATATGTAATAAATTAGGTGATAAACCCATTTTCATTTTCAGAAGAGGACACAACTTAAAAGCCTTGTTAGAGAGACCATTTATAAAACCAGTTATTAATCCGTGTATGTAAAAATGTGGCAGATGTAATTTCTGCAAACACATAAAAGTGGGCAAGAATGTAAATATAAACTTCACATTTCGGATAAATATAATTGTGAAACAAAGGGAGTGGTTTATTTGGCTTCATGTGACAAATGCAAATGTTTCTATGTAGGTAAAACTGAGAGACATTGAAACAGTGCATTTATGAACACATGTATAATATTCGTAAAAATAATTCAAACAATGCTTTGGCCAAACACATTGTTGAAAACAGTAACCATTCCTTTTTATTTTCCATTTTGGAAAAAGTTGTCCTTGATAAGAGGGGTGGCCCATGGTCTTTAATACTGGAAGAGAAGGAATTACTTTGGCAACTTCGCCTTAACTCATTTAATTTTCCTGGCCTCAATGACAACTGCAATGTAAAATGGATTGTTCAATTTAAAGGCTTTGGACAGATGAGTTACTTAGAAACAATCTAATATATCTGTTTTGAAAATATTCATTTTGATTTATGATAAAATTGGATGATATACCTTTAGTTTTGATGTAGGAAGTGATGTCAGCATTACATTCACTATTTAAATGATTTTACTGTTGTTATTTTTGTATCTGATGAAGTCTGACAACATTGCCAAACAAAAGCGCCAATATTAAATCTTTTATTGGACATCTATTTGGAATGGACAGCCTACCTCGTCTTTTTTGGTTCATTACATAAAATCATTGTTAGATGGACTTTTGTTACCTAAAAAGATGTCTGTAATCAAATGTTATGCACATCAAAAGGGGCAGAATGTTGTTACCAAAGGTAATAATTTGGTAGACCAAGCTGCTAAACAAGCAGTAGTAAATTGTTGCAAACATCTTTGTATGTTAACAATAAACTGCAACAGTAATGATGTGTTTGATTTTGCAAAGTTGTCAGCCTTTCAAGCTGAAGCATCACAGGAAAAGTTCTGAGGTGGCTCAAGGGTGGATGTAGAAAATCCTCTGATGGCATATGGCGACATCCATTTGACCGACTGGTGACACCTGCCTCTTTGTTACCTTACCTAGTAAGGGCGCATCATCTACCGGCCCACACAGGTAAGACAGCTTTATTTAATCAAATTATCCAAAGCTGGTATGCCCCCCCATGCCTCCTCTGATACTGCAGTAGATACAAAATTGTAGTATTTGTTTGGAATATAACATAAGCAAACATGCCAACAGCAAATCTGTACGTTCACCTCCACCCTGGGGACCTTTTTTTTTTAATATACAGCTGGATTTCATCCAGATGCCCAAGACTAATAATTTACTATTTACTTTGGTGATAGTGCGTATGCTCTCAGCATGAGTGGAAGCTTACCCATGTCGCAAAGCTGATGCAGTCACAGTTACTAAAAATGTTTTATCTGATTATATACTGAGATTCGGTACACCCAGTATTGTTAACAGTGACCAGGGAACTCATTTTAATAATAATCTGTTTTAAGAGTTATGTAAAGCTTTTAATACTAAGTTTTCTTCACTGTCCCAACCATCCCCAATCATCTGGATTAGTGGAAAGGGTAAACAGGACTCTTAAAAATACATTTTTGAAGATTTGTGCTGAATTAATGAATATGAGGGCCTCACTTGAATACCACCAGGAAACTGAGTCTATATGAGACATAAATGGGGAGAACCATGGCCCTTCCAGCTACTCCTCCAGTGGGAAATGTTGAATCAACTTTGTCAGATGATGCTATGACTTCTTATTGTAGGAAACTCAATATCTTGCAGAAATATCATCGAACAGTAAGATCAGCGTTACCAAAGCCGCCTGATCTTCCCTGTCATCAACTACAACCAGGTGATTGGGTGTATGTGAAAATTTTTTTTAGAGGAAAACCTGCCGGAGCCCGAGGTGGTAGGGGCCTTTTCAGGTCTTGCTCACTACTTTGACTGCAGTTCACTGTGCAGGACTACCAATGTGGATCCATTCATCTCATTGCAAAAAGACCTGCCGTGTGGAAACCCTAGATGAATCTTCGCAGCCAACAGAGGGAAATCGAGGTGTGACAGATAAATCATCTGCCCCGTTTGAAAGTCAACTTCAGTGGCAGGCCATGATGAATCCAGTGACAACAGGTACTTTTGCTTTGTTTCTGCTGCTGTTCCTGTCTATAAACTGGTAGAGAGAAAACAGTTTCTTGCTGGTACTTCGACAATGCCAAAAATCTAAACAAAACAAACTGCTGGATATGTTCGCATGTACCTCATCATTCCAAGGCAGGGATTCCTATGATTCCCATCCCTGCATCACAGGTGTCATTTGAAAAGGACCTTAATGACATAAGCTTAACCTGGCATAATGTAACTGATTTTTCAAAGGTTGTGTCTCTTCAACTTGCAACCACACATCATGGAGATACATTATGCCAAAAATGGGAATGTACCAGTAGGAAAAAGCAAATGTAATGACACCAGGCATGAAAGTGTGTTAGACTCTTTGCATTTAAAAAGCTATGACTGGGGGCATGGCATGGCCGTAAGTGGCAGTTACATCTGTGGTGATTGCACCTACCCCTGGTTGCCTACAAACTGGTCTGGATGTTGCTTTGTAGACTATATTACTCCCGCTATTCAACATTTCGAACACCCACCAGCAGGCAGACTGAGAAATAAGCGAGCAATCCACTAGAGACAGCAAGTATTTTCAATTTTTAATCCTGGGTACGGAGTGCAAAGGACAATGCCTGAAACCCCCATACCTGCCCAAATTCTACAGGAGGCATCCAACAAAACTTCACATCACATCAGGATGGCAAATCGAGAAATGACTGAAATGTGAACTGTGGTGTTACAGAACTGAATGGCGCTTGATATAATGCTTGCTGCAAAAGGGGGTCGTGTGCCCTCATAGGAGTCGTTGCTGTTCATATATTAGTGACCATCATGATGAACAGGAAAAACTGGCAAACGTCATGGAGCAAAGGATCAAAGAGTTGGACAGCACATTCAAAAACTGGACACTTTTTGGATGGTTGGGCAGTATTTTTGGTAACCTGGGCACTAGCATAATCCAGGGTATTGTCATTGTACTTTTCATTATATTTGTTATCATTTTGGCATTTTCTGTTCTAAAGGCTGTGATTACAAGATGTTTAACCTCACCTGCACATGAAATGCCACTGCATGCACAAATCAATGACAGTTCTATTTTGACAGAAAATGATGGTAACTACTATGATGCGGAGGCATATTTTATCAAGTCAAGAAAAATAACAATATCATTATATGTATGGTATGACACTGATCGTGTCATAGGGAGGAAACTGTTATGGGACAAGACCAGCTTATTAAAATGCATATTAATTTCAGTTTATTAATGATGCTATAATATGATGGTTAAAAAGCAAATATAATTTGCATGCAGGGCTGGGAAAAATATAGCTTCATAATCCACAGTATTGCTGTCTTTCAAACTGCATTCTTTTAATATGTAATAGGAGAGAATAGTAGGTGTTGCAGTTACTACAAAAGGAATTTGTTAGCCTGACTCCTCCAGGCTAGGAGTGTGCTGTTACTAGGCCAGGTTTGAAACATTTAAGGTCAGAAACAAGCCCCCTGGAAGCAGGTGGATCATGTACAGGAAGGTGTTCACGTGAAGTCTTGAGGCAAAAATAACAAGGGATAAGGACATTTGCAAAGTAACGTAACAAAATTGCATGACCAGTTTGATAAGAAACTGTATAAAAATACATTTTTTGTATGTAAAGTGAGAATGCTTCATCAAAGGCTATGAAGTCCGACTCCCAGCACTGTAAGAATAAAATTTCTGTTTGCACATCCTGAAGTGTTGTTCCTGACTAAAGGCATATAAGGTAAGTTCTTAAGGTTATTTATTTATGATTCTAACACTACAATAAGCAAAAAGGAGGTATGTGCATCTAGTGCCAGCTGTAACCCTCCTGAAACCAAGAGTCTGAAACACTCTCTTGCCAAAGGGAAAGATCTTCAGCGAGCTGACAGGACAGACAGATGGAGGGACAAAACAGAAGGAATATTGGCATAGTCATTCTGAAGGTGTAGTCTTGTCCCTTTTACTGAAAGGATCCCCATTTTTTATTCTTCCCCTCCTGCCATCTCTTTTTTGTTCCCACTTACCAGAAGATAGCAGGGATTATTTGGTCTATGAAAAAAATTCCAAGGGTTTATAAGATTTATAATGTAAGTCTTGGAAAATAAATCACAGTAACTCTCTGAATTAATTTCCATCTGTCAAACTGAGAACTCGAGTAAAAGCAGGGCCAAACTAAACCTCCTTGTCTAAAGAAGAGTTTTAAAATCTCATACTTTACCTCATCAGAAAACGTTTGTACCAGGCATGTCTTCTCAAAACAGTGGCAGCAGTAGTGGCCCTAGAAACAGTTTCTATACAATCATGCACAATCTTCAAAGCAGGTTGAGACACCTGAGACGGGTTAGAAACTGCAGAATTCAGACAGGACCTAAACTCTGAAAAAAGTGTGGCAGAGCAATCCCATAAGCTGCCAACACCTGGCAAAATAAGCTGACAGAAGGAAATTCTCTTTCATTCCTGTCTGCAGAGGAAGGATTGATATGAATAAGTGCTCTGCCATTTTTCAGGACTGAAGGGTGAGGGTCAGGATTATTGCATGCAAAATTTATCATCCAAGGCTAGCATAAAAAGGGGAATGGGTGTAGCGACAGTTAAATCCACTTGCAACATATATTTCCCCAATTTAGGGGGAACATCTACTTGTTCCCACAAAAAAAAAGCATCTTTCAACCTAGAACTAGTCTTAGAAAAAGAAAACTCCTCTAATAATAATGGAGAGGGAAAACTTTACTCTGAGTCAGACATAGAAAAAGCCTTCTCTCTCTCCATCAGAATCCTCTGACACTAGTATGGCATGGATTTTTGCTCTCCAGGAAAGAAAGACTAAAATAAACTCTTGCCTACATTTTTTTGTGCAACGGGAGAAGAAACAGCAGAAGTACTGTTAAGAGTACATCCTGTAGTGGAGGAAAAAGCCCGATTGCGGTTAGGCACTGCTGCAACCACTCACTCAGAAGGCAAGTGTCACAAGAAGTGCACAAACTTAAACACTCAAAATTCAAAAGTAAAAGCACAAGAAGTCCACACACTGTCAGAACTCTAAATCTCACTCTCAGAAAGTACACAGACAAAAGAAATGAAGGTAAGTTGTCACAAAGCATAAACAAGCACCAAACAAAATACACTTCCAGCACTAAAACAGATTTTCAGATGCTTAAATGTAACACCTTCAAGCAAAATATCTCAAGCAGTAAAATCATGAAGGTTAGTTGCCATGTAGTTGTAAGCACCAAAACACTCTAGCACTGTTTTAACACGTAACACTTCTAAATCTTCATATCCTTGCACTTCAATTCAAAGGTCTGAAAAGCAATATTTTTGTCAAAAAAGAAGCCCCAGTATCCAATAATAAGTCCTGTTCTAAAACTAGCAATTTTTGACAAGAAACTTTTCATATTAATGAAATGCTTAGAAAAAAATTACATATTTGAAAAGGCGGCATTTCTGCATGAAAGGGTTTCCATATGGGGACGTATCTTCCAGAAATGAAAGCTGCAGCCAACTGTTGCGCCTGTGAAGCTTCAGAGCGGCTTTCCCTTGAAGTGACGAGAAATTACACTCTGATTTGTTATCCCATTGGAAGGAAATCAGCAGTCAGAGTGTAGGTATGGAAGGAAGTCAGAGTTTTTTTCTTTTTGAAAAATGGTTGGGCTGTATTCTGGGCAGGATACAACCCAAACAGCCTTAGACTACTACAGCAGTGAGAATAATAAACATACTGTAGCTGTACTAGAGATATTGTTATATGTAGGTACAGTCAAATGCAGGAAATAATACCCCTTCTGAAAAGGGCAAACTGCAACACTTGCCAAACGGCTGAAAAACAACAGCATAGCTTTAAGTTCTAACAAGTATCAAAAAACAAACTTGCTATGCTGTTGTGATTTCAGACCTAAAGAGCATGTATTACTACATAAAAGTGATGCTTTCAGTTTTTTTATATTATGTAAATAACTTTTTTTTTTTAGTTCAAGATGCAGCTGCTTCTTTTTCGTTGAGGACAGGGATACAACCCAAGGTTCTTCTACATACGATGTGACAGCAAGGACATCATAGCCCTAGTTAAATATTCTACATTCAAAAATTCAAACTTTTGTGCACAAGTTCTGCACATGGGGATGTACACTACACAGTGTGTGCTTACACACACATACATATTTTATGTTAGATGCATATATGTGCAGTGGCACAGTGGATATTAAAAAGCTGTTTTCCCCCAAAATTATATTTTTGATATGAAAATAATGTTTTGCTAGAAGACTGCCATTCCATTGTGAAAATGCTGCTTTACTATGAAAACACTACTTAAAGCTGAGGTATTTATATCCTAATCAATACAGTAAAACAAATCAGTAGAAAAAAACTTGCCAAGTTGTGACTGCTTTGGGACACCTGCAAGAGAGGCAGGTTAAACATAGCTTAGAATAACATGGCAAAAATGGTACATCTCTCAGTCACTGGGGAGTTTTATGGCCAAGAGGTAGGGACTCTGTGGGTCCCAGCCAGAAGGTCAACAAGACATGGTTGTTTTTCTCTGAGAAGAAGCGCTGTGGCCAACAGAGTTTACTGAAAGTGTCAAGCAACAGGAAGACATCTATGGAGTTGCACTGCAGATAATCTGAAGTTTGCTGGAGATTACTTGGAACCTTTGTTAAATGTGAAGTCAGAAGTTTAAAATGTTAACACTTCTACCTCAGAACTAAGTTTTGCTTTTATTTAACCTAAACGCTTTCTAAATGTACATAGAACATTAAGTTTCACTCCAGTGTGCTATATTTTTCCTAACACACACATCATAAAACGCAAACATGTGCATGGGAAAGCGATCACAGTTCCTACATTAGCCAGCACTGTACTTCCTGCAGCTGTGACACTGGTCCTACATATATAAATCTTCAGACTTGTAACACACACAGACACACTTCCCCTTCAAGCCTGTCTTGCATCTGGACTGCCATTTAGTTTTTACTTGCTTTATCCCATTTAATCCTTAACAGCACTACTGTGATCCCAGTGTGCACCCTGCGCTTGATCACATGAAAAAAAATGTACATGGTATACTTACCTGATTGGTTTTAAATGATTATACTTTAACAGTACTGCCAATCTATACCACTATCACAATTACTTCTACAGGCATTAGCAAATGTTGCAGGATAGTACTACCTTTGCTCTGTATATCTTTGTGGCATGTCACACATAACTCTGTGTATATATGTGAGTGTGTGTCGGTGGAACAGCTGTATGGTGACACCAGGAACAGAGCACACATTACCTTAATGTTGTCCATATGTGTTACACAAAGGAACTTTAAATCTGGCCCAGTGATAACACAACCTTAATGAAATGCAAAATATCATTCTTCCATGTTTCCAACCTAGATTAAATTCTAGTACAGTGGATTCAGTTCAACATCCCATGCCAAACTCAATTCTTAAAAGGCTAGATTTAGTTCACTACTGCCACAGGGTACTCTACTTTGCAGAAAGAGACATTTCACCAACAGGACTCCAATAACTGGCAATACACTAGATCAAGGATGAAGGTAACAGGAAAAGAGAAAGGCCTAAGATAAGGTCAGGTGGTTGGTGTGACAGAGCAAAATGCAGAGGACAGGATGAAATGGAAACAGATGATCCGCTGTGGCGACCCCCAACAGGAACAGCCAAAAGAAGATGATAATAATGATGATGACACTAGATCAAGGTACTGATTCCACAAAGATGGACTTCCACTTGCCTTCATCCAGTACAGAGCAGCACCAGTTACTGGAGTCCAGTTGATAAAAGGTGTCTATATTTTTGGATCTGCAACAACCAAAAGATGGGGCGAGTTTTTTTCCCCCCACAAAAACAGAGAGAGAGGGCAACTTGCAGTTAACTTTTCGATAAGGCTTCTGGAGGAACCTCAAACTAGATTAATAACGAGTATTTCATCAATCTCATGGGAATAACCTCCTGGACAATTTATTCACATTTGATTACCAGGAAAGTCCAACTGTATAATTTTATCTATTTTCCCTGGAGGCTGGGGAGAAAAGCTCACAAATAACAGAAAATACGTATACAAGTTAATATCACAGCAAGCACTGCCCTTCTTTAACAGTACCGGACTATGAAGGCCATAGGCATGTTACTCTGAACTTAAGCTAAACCCTTTCTATTTCTTGATCTAATGGAAAGATGGGAGTGTGCGGCTTTACAAAGCTTCATGTAATATCTGAAAATTCTCATCTAACAGGACAAAAGGTGAATAATCACTTAATAGCTAAAATAAGTAGTTTGCAAGAAGAGCCATCAACTGTGAATATACTCAGCATTTCCTGACTTTTTTCAGAAAGATCAGTTATGTGACAACTGAAGCAGTGCTTAGACACTTTTACTGCTCATAAGAATTAATGAAACCATAACGAACTGAATGAGGAATGTTCTCTGCTCTTCAGACCACCACAAGAATGCTGTCAGGGATTCTGGGGGTTTTCCAATGAATACAGCAATGCAGGAACAAGCAGACCTCTTTTATAAATGCTCAGGGAAGCAGAAATGCAATTTATACAAAAACAAAATCATTGCACTAACATTCAGGCAGACAGAACAGGAAAGGAGCAACATTTAAATCAATGGATAATTCCCAGTTGCAAAATTCTTTCACACGGCAGTGATCAGCAGTTTCAATCTTGTTACAATCTTAGAAATAAAGCAACCATTTAATGTTTTTTTTTTCTTAGCTTCATTCCTACTAGTGATTACAATGTGATTTTGTGGAGAACATCCTTTTAGAGAAGACTACTACTATAGTCCTTTCAGGAGGCTTAAAACTGATGTGTACCTTCCAGAACCTCCCTTCTAAAAGTGTTAAACTGATACAATAAATCAGAAAATTACACATCTGCTATTTTGCAGACTGTGAAAATCAGGATGTGGACAACTCATTATACACTTTGCATGGCTATATGCAAACCATCACCCAAACTCATTTTAAAGCAGTGCACATCTACTAGGATGTTGCAAAGACAGAAATAAATATTTTGATAAAATCAAGTACAAAAGTAATACAGTGGGGTTAAGGAAGAATGACCGTCTTTCAAGGCTTTATCCACAAACCTGGAACTAGTCAAACCAGAAGATAAAGGGGGAAATACTATGATCCCAAGGATATTGCCAATATCCTGGCAGATCAATTCAGTGCCAACTGCACCTCTCTCTCACTCCCTAAATGGCCCATCTCAATACCGGAAGATTGCCAAATTCTGGTTAATAACGGCCACACAAGTAAACAACGCACTCTCCACAGCTAAGAATACAGCATCCATGGGACCAGATGACATCCCGGGCTGTGTATTACTTGAACTACAAAATGAACTGGCACCTCACCTAAGTGTTATGTTTAATCATAGCCTCACCTCAGGCTTCATGCTCACTGAGTGGCGCACAGCTACAGTTATCCCACTTCACAAGGAGGGATCCACCTTGGATCCCGGAAACTACCGCCCCATCAGTCTGACGAGCCTGATCTGCAAGGCCATAGAACTTATAAACAAAGACATTGGCAACCTTCAAACACTGGACTCCACCCAGTTTGGGTTTGTGAAGTGCTGATCTTGTTTCCTGAACCTGATTGACTTCTTCGAATCAGTCTCCAGATCCGTGGACGAGGGAAAGGCGGTCCACACAGCCTATCTGGACCCCGCCAAGGCCTTTGACACCATCCCCCACTGGAATCATAGATAGACTTACTAAACTGGGCATTAATCCCTACATCACTCGATGGGTTGCCAACTGGCTTACTGATAGAACCCACTCTGTAAAAGTAGCCAACTCCAAATCCAGCTCCAGACAAGTGGAGTACCTCAGGGTGCAGACCTGGGACCGCTCTTGTTTGTCATCTACTTCTCTGAAGTACAGGCCAACACTAAGGGACTCTGTCGAACAAAGTTTGCAGATGACTGCAAACTGGGAGCCATTATTGAATCCCCAAATGATGTGGATACTCTACAAAAGGGCCTTACAGAAACAGATGCTTGGTGCCAGACCCATGGGCTCAAGCTCAACGCCAAGAAATGTATAAGTTATCCCCTTTGGGGAAAAAACATGTACCCATGAATTATCACATAGGTGGCAGTAAACTAAACACCAAAAGTGTGATAAGAGACTTAGGGACACAGGTGGACAGTGGTCTCACCTTCGATAACCACATTGCTACAACAGTCAGGAAATCCTTCTATGTGGCACACCTCATCACCAAGGGCTTTTCATCCAGAAAAAAGGAGGTCACTGTCCCACTGTACTCATCCCTCATAAGACACATTATAGAACACAATGCCCCGTTTGGTATGTACCTCTCAAGACATCTGCAACAACTGGAAAGGCCGCAGAAACACCTCACTAAAAGAATCACAGCCCTAAAGCAGATGCCCTGCGCTGATCGCCTTAAAAAACTCCAGCTACACTCTGTCACATATCGTCTACTCAGAGGCGATCTCTGCTACATACAAGGCCAAGTCAAACCCAGATCTGTTGGACATGGTACACAAAAAAATCCTAATCCCTCAGAGCCACACACTCCAGAGACCTAAACCTTGTCATCACAATAAACAAAACATGCTGGAGGGATTGGTTCCTGACCCAGAGACTCCCCAGACTCTGGAACAGACTGCACATACATGTCAAGTAAAGCTCCTCTTTGTCCCTCTTTAAAAGGAACCTTGACGATTGGATGGGAGAAAGGAAATTCACCCCGGGGATCACGTCAGTCACTCTGCTAGACAGTGGTCCAGGGAAGTAAACAATGTGGGAAGAAATAGTCAGGGAATTGTTATGGCTAAGCTTGTATAGGCCCTGGGGTCGATAGCCTAGTACCAACCTATGATTACGGTCAAAACTTAAAATAAGAAAATAACACACATCCTCTGACTATTCAAGACTGCATGTAATATGGTATCTTCCATACAGACTGCTTTGACTGAAATTCTAGTAGAGGCGAGGAGGCAGGCATTCTTCTTGACTGGGTGTTAAAAAAAAAAAAAAAATATGCTCCCCCTTTTATAAAATCATATAGTGTCCGCCAGGGAGTCTTACTGACTCCCAAACTGGTAGACCCCAGGAAAGAGATGGTACCATTATTGACTTGTGCCTTCAGCCATGTTATTTTCCTACCTTCTTATCTCAAGAGACAAAAGACCTTTTATTACTACATTACAGGATGTCAAATGGTGTAACATGTAACAAGTTTACATACTTCTATCCACCATGATTGAGATATGACAGGCAATTCATATTTTTTTTTAATGATGAAAATATTAAAGATCTCGTTCTAAAACTGCTTAAGACGTCAGAAGAACACAGTTTTAATTTTCTTTTCTAACTGGGGATTTATTTTCACAGACTAAGGGTACTGCACGGAGGGGGGTGCTTTTTCCCGGTTAGGTGTCGCCACAGTGGATCACCTGTCTGCTCAGGACTGGCAGTGGAGTTTTACAGTGTCGAGTTGACAGGCCAGCACCCAACCTTCCACAGAAGGCACACACATGCACGCATTCATGCCCAAGGCCAATTTAGTGTATCCAATCCACCTATAGCATGTCTTTGAGATGTGGGAGGAAGCCAGAGCACCCAGAGGAAACCCACGTGACCACAGGGAGAACATGCAGACTCTGCACAGATGGCATCCCAGCAGAGGATCGAACCAGAGAACCTCTTGCTGTGAGCCAGCAACACTAACAGCTGCACCACCGCAGCCACCCAATACAATAAAATGCTTTCATAATACTTAAATACCATTCTTTTCTATTTTTTCACATATATTCCTTATTTTCTATAACACAATTTTGCTTTGGAACTCTCATTTCTTAATTCACAATGCTTTTAAAACGTCCATTCTTTCCCACAATTCTTTGTATTTATAACATAGTATCATTTATATCAAGTTTTTATTTTCCTTCATAACTCCTTTTTAATACCCTATATAAAATTAAAGATGCTGCATGCACTACTGAGCTCATTAAACCCAAACCTCTTTGCTTTTCTTTCATATGCAGAATCCCTCTTTTGACTGGATTCAGTCTAGAGCCCCATATAAAACAGAATACAGTCATCATTAATTCCTTTTCATACTTGATAGGAATCATATAGATGTTAGCAACGTTTCCTATTACCATGGTGTTCAACAAGTGTGCTTTTCTATATTTGTGTCTTTTCGGCTTTTTCCCCCGGTTAGGGGTTGCCACAGTGGAACTCCGGTTCGCTAATGATTGGCAGTAGATTTTTTACGTGCCGAGTTGCCAGCCCTGATGCACAACCTTCAACGAAGGTACGCCCATTCACGCATGACTCCAAACAGAAGATGCTCTAGCTGAGAATCGAACAGGACAACGTCTTACTGTGAGACAACGCTACAACAGCACCACCACCATGCTTTTCTATACGATTTCTAAAAATTAGTAATATCCTATACTTCTTTCACCACATTATCCCATTGTTGTCTGTATTCATTCTTTCCAAGTGTTATTCCTAATATAGCTAAATATTTTTCACTGAACTCAATACCTCCTATCATACATTCAAAACCAAATTCTTCACTTTTCTCCTTATTTATACTTGAACCATTTTTTTTTTAATTTAAACTTAATTTTTCATTTACTTTTTCTATCCATACTTTATTTTTAACAAATACAATACCATCTACATAATTATACATTATTGGCAATTGTATGTCCTTCATCAATTTTGTCGCCACCACTTGACATTTTATTAGGTTCATAGGCAAGTACTAGGCTATCTGCCCATGGGCATTTATAAGCCTAGCCACAGAGTGATGGCTTTCGCCTCCCCATTAGATTAGTAACCTGGGCCTCTGTCAACAGGGCTCCTGAAGTGATCCCAGGGTAGAACTTACGATTACCCATCCACTCATCAAGATTTCTCTTGAAGAGGGTCAGAGAGGAGCTCTGTCGAATATGGATTGGAATTCTATTCCAGAGTGAGGGGAGTCGCTGGGACAGGAATCTATCCCTCCAGCATGTCCTGTTTATTGTTGTACACCGGTTCAAGTCGCTAGAACGAGTGGTTCTGAGGGATCTCGTTTTTTTGAGGTGAAGCATGTCCATTAGTTTAGGGTTTGACATGGCCCTATAGGTCAGGCATAGGTAAGCAACTGAGAAGAGCTGGAGCTTTTTTTAGTCGTGCTTCATAGGGTAACTGTTTAAGGCCCTTAATCCTCTTAGTGAGGTACTTCTGTGGTCTTTCTAGTTGTTGCAGGTGTCTAGTGAGGTACATCCCAAATGGGGCATTGTACTCTATTATGGGACTAATGAGTGAGGAGTAAAGGGGCACAATCACCTCCTTAGATCTGGATGAGAAACCCTTTGTGATCAGGTGTGCCACATAGAAGGATTTCCTGACCGTTTTGGCTATGTGGTTATCACAGGAGAGCATGCTATCTACTTGGGTACCCAGGTCCCTAATTACTTCTTCTGTACTTAGTGGATTCCCATCTATGTGGTAGTTTGTAGGTACTTTGTTTTTCCCAAATGGGATTACTATGCACTTTTTGGCATTTAGCTTGAGGCCTTGACTTTGACACCAGGTGTTTGTCTCTGAGACCCTTTTGCAGGATGTCTGTGTCAGCTGGAAAGTCAATTATTGCACCCAATTTACAGTCATCTGCGAACTTGGTTAGCCACAGTCCCTCCGCCTTTGCCTGTACTTCTGAGAAATATATACCGAACAGGAGGGGTCCCAAGACTGAGCCCTGTGGGACTCAGTTTGTGACTGGTTTAGAGTCAGACATGGCGCCTGCCACTCTTACCGTGTGGCTTCTGTCAGAGAGCCAATTGGCAACCCATCTCGTGACATGGGGTTGATATTTAAGCTGGTGAGTTTGTCTATGATTCCTGAGTGTGGGATGGTGTCGAACACCTTAGTGAGGTCCAGATATGCTGTGTGGACCACCTTCCCTTCATCTATGGCCTTGATGACTGTTTCGAAGAAGTCGACCAAGTTCAGGAGGCAAGATCTGCCTTTAACAAAGTCGAACTAAGTGGGGTCCAGTGTCTGGAGGTCCCCAATGTCCCTGTTAATGAGCTCCATGATAATGCGTTCCATGGCTTTGCAGACCAAGCTAGTCAAGCTTATAGGGCGATAGCTCTCAGGGTCAGTTGTGGCACCACCTTTGTGGAGTGGTACGACTGTTGCTGTACGCCATTCTTTGGGTACATAGCCTGTAGAGAGGCTGAGTTTGAATAGTGATTTGAGATGGAGGGTTAGTTCATTTTGAAGCTCATGTGAGACACATCCTGGGATAGCATCTGGTTCCATTGATGCTGTGTTTTTGGCCTTTGCAAGGGCTGTCTTTACTTGTGTGTCTGAGATATCTGGAGCGCCACATTCTTTTAATTTCTTTCACTATTACATTCATAACTAATGAGAAAATTACACTGCTAGCTAGGCAGCCCTGCTTTACTCCACAATCTATTTTTATTTCTTCCCCAATCCAGCCATTTACATTTAGTTTCACATAGTTCCTTTCATAAACAGATTTTATTACATGCAATATTTTTTGCTTACATCACATCCCTGCAAAATTCCCCATAATGATTTATACTGAATATTATCATAAGCTTTACTTGAATACCCCATTATAACCTTCGCTTCTACATTTTTGTTTATATCAATTTTTTCTCATTATCCATAATAACTCTACTTCCTTTTCATCCAAAGACAATTTGGCCATATATTCTACCCATCTTTTTTCTGTAACCGTTTTGCTATTCTCATAAAAATGTTATAATCTGTATTATTCAATGTTATAGGTTTCCAATTTTTTATCTCTTTTTCTTTTTTAAATATAAATTTTATAACTCCTGTACATCTATTTCTTTAATTCCAGTTTCTAACCATTCACTCATAACTTCTATTATTTTTTGCCATCTTTCATTTCTTTATACATACCATATTCAATTCCACCCAGTCCTGTGGCAGAATTCATGTTAATATCTTTTAGAATTTCATTCAATTCTTTCATGGTTAGTTTTTGTTCTAAATACTCATTATCTTCCTTATTTAATTTTTCACCTTTAAAAATTTGTTCTACATTTTCTTGTCTCAAACAAATAATTCCAATACATATTCTTTAATTATTTTGTATATTCCTTCTTGCTGTCTTATTTGCTTACCTTCCTTATTTTTTGATTCTCTCATTTTCCTTTCATTATCCTCCTCAAATATGGTGCTACCTCTTCTTTCTTTCCTTGTAAACAATATTTTTGCTTGTATAACAAGTTAATTTTAATTTGATTCATTTTATATGCTTCTCTTTCATAAAAGGAATGTTTATTCTCTAACAAGTCTCTAAATGTTTCTTGACTTAACATCTTATATCTCTCTTTTTCTTTTTTTCCTTCTACATTCTAAAAATACTTTTACATTTTTCTTTAAAATTATGCAACCATTTTCGTGAATTCTCTTTATTCCTTTTCTTATACTTATATATTCTTCATTTTCCTGTACTTTAACCCATACTGCCACATGCTCTGAAAACCCAGCACATTTAGTTTAAAAGTTATATAAAAAAAGGAATTATCAGATATTAAAAAATAATCAATTGCTGTCCTAATTTCACTCTTTTTCTAGGTCCAGTGGTTATTCTTCCATACACTTACCTTTCCACTTCTCAATTTCATTGGCCAATTTTACATCACAATTGCTCTTACCTTTCCTAAAATTATAATGACCATATTTACACACACATATTCAAGAATTTTAAACATGATTTCTCGCTCTTTTTTTGTTACATATGCATATAAAGCTATAATTCTATACACACATTTTTTTCCATCTCATGTCCCATTACCATAGTTCAGCCAAGTTCCACTATGGTTACATCTAATATTTAATGCTTTTTTGACAATAATATACATATGCCTGAGGGTTCTTTCCCCATGTTCCAAACTACCATACCATTACAAAGTTTTTCTGGTCGTGTTCTTTCTTCCTCTGTTAATAATCGGATAGCTTCTAAAACAATAATACCTGCATCTACTACAGCACACCATTGTAATATACCTATTCTCCTCAGGATTTTTCATACTGTTCACATTTAAAGCTAATTATTTTCAGCTTTTAAGAACAGTTCATAGGTTCATATTAGGCTATCTGCCCTGGGGCAATTATAAGCCTAGCCCGATTCTGTATGGCTTACGCCACCCCTTGATTTGAGTATACTGTGCCCTTTTTAAGGTTTAGTTTACTGTGCCTCTGTCCAATAGTGACACGGGAGTAAGTTAGTATAATAAAATATTTATCCCTTTCTTTTATTTTCTCTAAGCATTATGTGTTTGAATTTTCTTTTCCTTTAACTCTTTTCCATATTGAATTCCTTTTTTTTCTTACTGCGCACCAATCAGCTCCTTCCTCACTCGTCTCCTTTGCTTCTTTTTCCTTGTTACTTTCTTTAACTTCATGTATAACCTCTTCATCAGTGACATCTTTTTGTACATTCTCTTGTACAACACATTCTACTCTTAATCCTGTATAACTTCATTTTCATTTGCTTGCACATTCATTTCACATTCTAGCCATGAATGACCAGTACTGCCACATTTTTTGCACTTTAAAATCACTTTATTTTGTTTATGCCCTTTTTTACCACACAAATAACATCTTTATCACATTCATTGATTAAATTATCATTTTTTCCACAAAAGTAACAAATTTTTGGTTAACACCTTGTACTTCACAAAACCCCTATTACCATGAGCATCAAAAAACTAGGTATGTGCATAATTTACTTATTTTATATTTGTTGACCGGGTTTGTCAGACTAAGCTAGGTAGCCCTTTTTCAGCAGAGGCCCGGGGAGAAAAGCTCCACAGGTTATACATATCATTTAGAAAAGAAAATAATCAATCAATAAGATTACTTAAAGTAGTCAAAGAAAACATATACATGAAAAACAAGGATTTACAACAGAATAATAATAGTTATGTCAATCAGACATATACTTTTCTGAATGTTGCAAGATTCTATGTAATGTGCTTGGGATAACATTTAAAGTAATTAATGTAAGACAAGGTCTAGGAAGTTAGAGAAAGTAACAGGTGGGGAGGAGACAGTGGCATGCAGTTAGGTTCGATAAGATGTTTACGTGAGGCGAGTACAGTTGCAGGTCCGTTGGCTTAACAGGTATTCTTTAGTAACTACCTTGAATTGACTAAGTTGCTTAAGGGACCTGATCTCTAGCGGGAGTTTGTTCCAGGCCCTGGAAGGATTATAGCTATAGAGATTACAACCATTCTTAGTTTTAGGTTTGTGGATTTGTAGCAGATCTAGGTTACAGCTCCGGAGGGATCTAGCAGGTGAACAGTGGGAGATGAGAGCTGATAGGGTGGGACAGTAGGAAGGCTGGTAAAGGATAGAGTGGATGATCTGGAGCGGAGACAGAATAAGCTGGTGAGGTAATTCAAGTCCGTTAAGGTGTTTTGAGCAAGACAGTGATGGGACTTGTAAGTTTCATGGGCTGCAAATTTGGCTATCTTGTTGTAGGTAGATTCAAGTTTGGCTAAGAGAGTGTGGAGTTGAGACAAGTAAGAATTTGACAGCTATATAATAGACAGGCATATGAGAGAGTTGGTTTAGTTTCACTGGTGAGAAACCTTTTGTTGTGGTAGAGGAGCCCTAGTTTCTGAGGAGTTTTCTTGATAAAGTTGTTCTTGATACAGTTGTTAATGTGTAAACTGAATTTAAGTAAGTCGTCAATGATGACACCTAGGAGTTTGGTGCTAGATTCCACCTCAATGGGGGTGTTAAGAGACAGGACTGAGAAGGTGGATTTAATGTGGTTGTAGGTTTTAGGAAGGAAAAGCAGTAGCTTAGTATTTTTGGTTAAGGATAAGCTGGTTATCAGAGAGACAGTTTTCAACTGAGTTAAAGGAAGTTTGTGTTGCAGAAATTAGTTTGGAGGGAGAGTCAGCAATAGTGATGAAAGCAGAGTCATCAGCGTATTGGACCAGTGATGACAGAGGATAGGAAAAGTAAAGATGAGGAAAAGTAGTGGACCAAGGATGGAACACTGAGAGACCCCCATTTTAAAATGGGAGAGGAGGGCAGAGTTCAGACTGCCAGTTAACTCTTTGAAATCTGTCAGTGAGGTATCTGGAAAACTATGCAACAGTAGCAGGGGAGACGTTGAGGTTGGTTAATTTGTGCAGAAGGAAATGGTGAGAGAGAGTGTAGAAAGCTTCAGAGAGGTCTAAGGATAGGCAGGAGACCAGTTTGGTGTTATCTCTGGCAAGAGAGATAGTATTAAGGAATGATAGTCAGTAGAAGTACTACGCTTAGGTATAAACCCATGCTGAGTGGGTGTGGGAAGATTTTCATGAAGTAAGTAGTGCATAACTTGTTTATTTATGCATCTTTTTAGAAAATTAGAGAGAGGAGAAAGGAGGGCAATTTATATGAAATTGGTGAGAGGATGGCAACTGATATGAAATTGGGGATTTCCGAATAGTTGCCTCCTTTATGTATAGGTAAGGTGAAGAAATGGTTTCCAGATGGAAGGAACTTTGGGCTCCGAGATGGAGCAGTTAATTAAGATAGAGACAGGGACAGCAAGAGAGTCAAGCTGCTAACTGAAGAAAAAGGGAAGGAATGTCGTCTGTAGATGATGAGCAAGGTTTAAGTTTGGAGCGTAGGGATTTGATGTAGCTAGTGGGTACAGGTTTGAGAGAAAAAGAATTCGATGAGAGTGTAGTGGGATCTGGTAGAGAGTGGTTAGAAATATTATTAAAAGGTAAAGGAATTGGCACTGGGGTTTAATAGCTTGGGTTTAGTGTCAATGAAACAGAAGTTGAAGGTGGAGGTAGCATCTGCAAGTGTCTTATGGCATGGACCACCAGGATGTAGTATGTGGTTTAATGAGTTCCAAAATTTTGCAGGGTTAGATTTCAAGGCTGTGGGTGGGTTATAGTAAGTCTTTTTTATACTTATTAATACGCTTTTTGGTCTGATTTCTAAGTTCTTAGTATTTTTGAAAGTCTGCAGGGAGCTTTGATTTGGTCTATGTTTTCTATGCTCATTTTTCATTAGGATGCAGGTGGCATTTGATAGCCATAGGGATATATATTAGATTTAATATGGACTGTGCGGAGAGATGCATGTGAGTCAAGAATACTCAGAAAGGTAGAGCTGAAAGACAGGACAGCATTGTAAAGGGGGATTTGGGTAAGGAAATTCCAGCTATCTTTACAGAAGAGAGATTTAAAGGTATCTGGGTGGAAGTTAGTATGCTTACGGCATGTGAAATCTATGCTGTTTAGTAAAGTGAGGAGTAAATCTAAGCACTTTTATTGGGGAGTGATCACTTAGTGACTTGGGTTGAGTTTCAGGGTTGTGACATTTAGAGGGATTTGAAACTAGAATCTAGTCAAGAAGGGCATTGTGTGTGTGTGTGTGTGTGTGTGTGTGTGTGTGTGTGTGTGTGTGTGTGTGTGTGTGTGTTGCTGGTATGGGTGGAATCAGTGATAAGTTGAGTAAAGCCATACAAGTTAATGTGCAAGGGAAAACTTGGGGTACAGAAAGTTAACCAATTAATATTATCACCACCAAGAACGATGGTTTCATTAGGAATATGTTGAGAAGAGTATGTTTTCCAGCAGGGGAATGTTATCCCCTTGTGGAATGTATATTGCTACTATAGTGATGGTGGTATGGCTGTTAAGTACAAGACTGTCAGTAATTCAGCAGGGGAAAAGGAAGGGATAGCTTTCAGAATAAGGTGGTTAGAATAGACAATGGCAACTCTGCCAACCTTTTTCTTTTGGCGGTCAAGGCGCAGTGTACTATAGCCAGGAGGGAGAAAGTCTGTCTTGGTTTTGGAGTTTTAGCAAGTTTTCTGTTAGGGTGATGACATCAGGGGTGTGGCTTGAGATCCAAGCATGGAGTTCACTAACCTTGTTTAATAAACTTCTAGTGTTTGAGTAAAAGGAGATTTGATTGTTTCGAGGGGCAGAGGTACCTAGGTTAGAGGGACTAGAGTTATAGGTGGAAGTGTGTTGAGTGGGACCTGGATTTGGGTGCAAGCAGAACAACATTAGGGTAGTAGTAGCGATTTTATTTGTTTGAGTTATAGATAAAACATTTTGTTTTGTTTTATTTTTAGGTAATGCGGTGGGGAAATTTTGATTTTAGGGAGAGGAGTTTCAATAGGAAACCGAAGGAAAATAAGCAAACAAATGATATGGAGGCGAGGTATCTCTAGTGTGAGGAATTGTGGGAACTTTGAGAATAAGAGATAATTGGACATTAAGTGAGGTGAGTGTGTAAAGGAGGAGTAATGTTGGTAGTACAAGAAAAAGGATAGTAGAGAAAGGCATGATTGGTATGAGAGTTAACAGTACTGAAATTGGTGAATAGGGAGTTAGAAGTACGTTTATTTTGCAGGCAAGTATGTGAGTGTGTGTTGCTTTGGTGATGTGTTCAGCGGGGTTATGTAGGTAATGAAAGGAGAAGAAGTAGACTGTAGGAGAGTGGAGGGGCAAGTTAGGGATTTGTGTAGAGAACAGGAAGGGGAAGTAGGCTGATGAGTGGGAGTTACCAATGGATAGGTATAAAGGAAATGTTATGGGGGGGTGGGAGGGGAGCAAAGTGAGCCCGAGCACAGCTACACCACAGGTGTGAAAAATCAAAAACAAATCGGTGTTTGCCTATTAACAATGGGGGAGTATGTATCAGTGAGGAAATGTTACAGACTAAAAACGATCAAGTTGAGAATTACAGGGGGTGGATAAGTCAGAAGCAGTACGGCTAATGGCAGAAGGTTACAGTCGGTAAAGGCAAGATAGTTATTTTAGACCAAATTAGTGAGGATTGGCTTTGGGTTGTAAAAATGAAAAAGAATAAGAACCTGGAATTAGCAGTTGTCATTTGTGGTAATGTGCTCGCCTAGGCAGATTCAATTGATCAATACAAGCAGTTAAAATTAGTTTTAGTTCAATAGGGAGATACGATGGCAGTTCAGCACACAGTTTCAGGTCAAAAATAGTGGCAAATCAGCCTACTTCAATTCTAAATCATAATTATAAAGTGTTTATGTCATTATAGGGACATCTTGGCAGTGCCGTAGTTAAGAGATGCTGGCTAAGAGAAGAGGTTTAGCCAGACAGCTAGGGAAAACAAACAATAAAAAAGCATCAAGGAATTGCAAAACAATAGAACACAAGTTAATAAGACCTTTTTGGATGTAAGTAATGCTAACTCATTAGTAAGACGAAGTGACTATCATGGAACATAACGGAGGAGGGGGATTAAAAAGCTGAAATGCTACAGGCAGGGTCCGTAGTATTACTTTAACAATGTAGGACAAGCACCGCAATTCGCTCTGAGATAAGCAGCAAGCGGCATCAAATTCTATGCATTATCAACACATATACTAACCATAAGTTTAGGCAGGGCTTTTAACCCAAGAGCACTTGTAGCACTAATGTAACAACAAGGATGTAACAAGAACAGTCAGACAATAAGGTATTTCCTGCATGAAGAACTTGGCGCCAACTCGCACTAAACAGGTAATTAAATAGCTATTGAACATGTAGTCTAAGCCAAGCAAAGAACTATCGGCAGTTAAGACTGTGCAACAGTACTGCTGGATTGCCTGTATTATCATTAGA